>NC_051157.2:220286611-220313398 GCF_013339745.2 Dermacentor silvarum
GACACGTTCGAAAGCCCAGCGCGAACCGAGTGCGACGCCCTACCACGTCCTTCGCCCAACACGGAGCTACTTATAGACGAGGCTGGCAGGCGGTTTACAAACCGCCTGCGCGCGTGCGGCGCACGAGCAGTTGCGTGGCAAACGACCGTGTCTGCAGCCCAAAACACCGCCGAGGCATGCCGCCCACGCAGCGCGCCGCTTCAGCGGGCGCCGCAGGACGGACTCGTAGCCTGGCAGAGGGCATCGTCTCGTGTGGCGTCGCCCCTGCCCCAACTGGAGTGGCCCAGTCTTTTCGGGGCAGAGACTGCGAAGCACTTGGACCGACGGCGGACTACGACGGAACGCTTCAGCCCCGCCAACGGGCAAACCCACGCTTTCGAAGGAGACATTTTCCGCTTCGCGGCGACTATTTCGTCGTGCAGTTTTCTTCGCGCTCGCAGACGGCGCACTCGCGTAACCGCATCACTACCGCTTCGGGGCGCACCCTTGTCCTCCCCGTTCCGCGCAAGAATTTTTTCCGATTCCTATTCCTGCGACGAAACCCAGACTAGGGCGCCTGCACCCGTGCGGTGACGCGGACGAGTGACCTTTTTGCAAGAGCTCGACGTACTCCGAAGGCAAACAACGCAACGTGCGATCACGCTCGCTTAGCGCACGGCGCGGGAATCGGCCGGCATTTGCTTCCCGCGTTTGTCCGTGCACGCAAGCTTCCGACTCTCTCGCAAACGTGCGCGCTACTGCTGTCGCAACAGACGTTTGCGCCTCGCGATTCAGACCGCACTTTCCCTGCAGGTGTCCGACTCCATCCTGCGGCGGTCTCTTCGGAGGCGCGCACTAGCCGCGCTGCAGTAGTACAATGCCTCGTTTCCGTCTCTGCGAAGTTTTGGCACAACAGTTCAGTTCGCCACCGTCTCCCTCACGTGAGGCCGCTGGCGCGTGGCTTCAGCACTCAACGTACTGTCCGTGATGCCGACGCGGTCAAAACGAGTCGACGGACGCACGTTCCCTTGTGCGCCGAAGGCTCTCTTGATATGTGATCCGACCCTCAGACAGACGAAGCCAAGGGAAGACCCAAGGCCGCAATGTGCGTTCAAAGAATCAGTGCTCAGTGTGTCCTGCAATTCACACCAAGTCTCGCAGCTGGCTGCGTTCTTCATCGACCCGAGAACCGAGTGATCCACCGCTTAGAGTCGTGAAAAGTAGTTTGTTCAATTCCGTACAGTACAACCAGGGTTTTAGGCACGTGGCGTCTCCCTGTGTGTGGTTTCGAAGGGCACCTTTCTGCGCGCGCTCCTCGAGTCTGCGCGCTCTTTCGACAGCCGCGTCTCAGACAGCTGGTAGCATATAGGCGCACCACACCCTGCTACTTGCGTGTTGCGTTTCCAGCTAAACCCCGCGAGCCTTTGTGTGCACGTAAGCCTCCACTCTGTATGCACCAGGATCAGATGTAGGACCAAGATGCAGTGGAGCCGCTCACGGCTACACACCCGCGGGGGCGTGGCTCCCCTTACCACGTCTTTTTCTTTTTTGCGAGCACTCGAAGCCGGTTTTCCCTGCCAACCACCCACCGGACCCGTGTGCTACGTGTGCACGTTCACATTGCTCCACGAAAATTGGAAAAAAGCCGCAAGGCCATGAGGGGGCACGAGCAGCTGTGGAGTCTTTCACGGCGACACGGCCACGGGTGGGGTCTCGCCCCCATCGACGTGTCTCGCTTTTAGTCATCAGAAGGGTACTCAAATTGACCACAATGTCCCTAACACACAAACACGCTTTCGCATCGGCGGATTGCCGCAGCACACCCGCTGCTGATCCGACAGTCTACTTGAGACGACGGACAAGAGCCCGGCGCGCGTACTCGCGCGGCTCTCCAAAACCACTCGGCCAGTGCCAGGGACAGCTTTCGGCGCCGGAGCCGCAACAATTCTACTCGAGGCGGAAGACGAAGCCAGCAAGAGCCTGGCCGCAAGTGCGTTCAAGTTTCGAGACTTCAGTCCCTCGTCTGTCCGTAAATCCTCTTTCGACGTGCGGCGCCTTCCCAAAGCGCACAAGTCCGTTAACCGCGGAACGCGTCCGACGTAGCAAAGCCGCGTTTCCTCTCGTACTTCGCAGCAGCGCCGCCTTTCCCTCGGCGGCGGGCGAATAGCCTGCCAACGTCGTCGCATTCAACCGCGATCTCGACATCTCGCGCGTCACGAGCAGGAGCCGACCGGCAGCCTCCGGCCCTGTCGGGCTCGGTGGCACTTGCCGCGGAGGACGGGAGGGCGTTATGGGCCACGGTTCCTATTGTACTTGGCAGCCACACCCTCGTACCGCCAGTTCCATGACCGACCGAATGCCGCGCCGTTCCTTCAGTACTTGGGCAGCAACATAGTCGGGTCGTTACTCCATACTCGCCGCAGGAAGCGACCGGCAGCCGCCAGCCTTTTCAGACTCGGCGGCGTTTGCCGCGGAGGACGGGAGAGCGCTTGCACCGCAGTTCCAACTATGAATGATGGATGGCAGGCAGCTTTAGCTCTCGACCGCCAGTTCCTTGACCGACCTCTACCGTTCCTCTCGTACTGGGCAAAGCTTTGTCGGGTCGTCTTACTCCCATTCCGCGCATGAGCGTCGAGGCGGACTGAAAGCCCACCCATGAAAGTGCGTTACGCCGTTTGTACCCACGGGCGCGGCCAAGCCAACCGTCCAAGGTTGCAGCCGCCGCCCGCTGGGCGCAACAAATTGGGCACGGGGCGCCCCTCAGAATTCAGGCAGTCCCCGCGCATGTTCGGGTATAGCCGTCCCCGCGTCCAAGCGGGGACAGCGGCGGAAAGCGTCGGGCGCAGCGAGCCGCTCCACCCACACGGGGCAGAAACGATCGTCACCCTTCACAGTCCGGTAATGATCCTTCCGCAGGTTCACCTACGGAAACCTTGTTACGACTTTTACTTCCTCTAAATGATCAAGTTTGGTCATCTTTCCAACAGACCGGCGCAACCGAAAGGCCGCGCCGGACATCGGTCCGAAGACCTCACTAAATCATTCAATCGGTAGTAGCGACGGGCGGTGTGTACAAAGGGCAGGGACGTAATCAACGCGAGCTTATGACTCGCGCTTACTGGGAATTCCTCGTTCAAGGGGAACAATTGCAAGCCCCTATCCCAATCACGAAAGAAGTTCCACGGGTTACCCAGTCTTTTCAGACAGGGATAAAGACACGCTGCTTCCTTCAGTGTAGCGCGCGTGCGGCCCCGGACATCTAAGGGCATCACAGACCTGTTATTGCTCTGTTTCGTGCGGCTAGGAGCCGCTTGTCCCTCTAAGAAGGTTGTAAGGTGCTGGGAACCCCGCACCTATTTAATAGGCTAGAGTCTCGTTCGTTATCGGAATTAACCAGACAAATCGCTCCACCAACTAAGAACGGCCATGCACCACCATCCACCGAATCAAGAAAGAGCTCTCAATCTGTCAATCCTCCCAGTGTCCGGGCCGGGTAAGTTTTCCCGTGTTGAGTCAAATTAAGCCGCAGGCTCCACTCCTGGTGGTGCCCTTCCGTCAATTCCTTTAAGTTTCAGCTTTGCAACCATACTTCCCCCGGAACCCAAATACTTTGGTTTCCCGGAAGCTGCCCGCCGAGTCATTTGAGTAACTCAGGCGGATCGCTGGTTGGCATCGTTTATGGTCAGAACTAGGGCGGTATCTGATCGCCTTCGAACCTCTGACTTTCGTTCTTGATCAAAGAAAACATTCTTGGCAAATGCTTTCGCAGTAGTTCGTCTTGCGACGGTCCAAGAATTTCACCTCTAGCGCCGCAATACGAATGCCCCCGTCTGTCCCTCTTAATCATTACCTCGTATTCCAAAAACCAACAGAACAGAAACGAGGTCTTGTTCTATTATTCCATGCAAGTTTATTCAGGCGACTCGCCTGCGTTGAGCACTCTAATTTTTTCAAAGTAAAAGCACCGGCCTTCTCGAGGCACACAATGAAGTGCACCAAGAAAGGACCGGCATGATGTTCAGTCCGAGCCGTCGCATCGGGTAGATGCACTACTCGTCTGGAACTGAGATCCAACTACGAGCTTTTTAACCGCAGCAGCTTTAGTATACGCTATTGGAGCTGGAATTACCGCGGCTGCTGGCACCAGACTTGCCCTCCAATTGATCCTCGTTAAAGGATTTAGAGTGTACTCATTTCAATTACGGGGCCTCAAAAGAGTCCCGTATTGTTATTTTTCGTCACTACCTCCCCGTGCCGGGAGTGGGTAATTTGCGCGCCTGCTGCCTTCCTTGGATGTGGTAGCCGTTTCTCAGGCTCCCTCTCCGGAATCGAACCCTGATTCTCCGTTACCCGTAACAACCATGGTAAGCAAGTAACCTACCATCGAAAGTTGATAAGGCAGACACTTGAAAGAAACGTCGCCGGCTCGTGGCCATGCGATCAGCACAAAGTTATCCAGAGTCACCACACAATACGGGCCGAAACCCGATCGATCTTGGTCTAATAAAAGCACCCGTCGCCCAAAGGGCTTCAGGCTCACTGCATGTATTAGCTCTAGAATTGCCACAGTTATCCAAGTAGGAAGAAACGATCTAAGGAACCATAACTGATTTAATGAGCCATTCGCGGTTTCGCCTTATTTCGGCATGTACTTAGACATGCATGGCTTAATCTTTGAGACAAGCATATGATTACTGGCAGGATCAACCAGGTAATCGTTCAACTGCGCGTCCAGCCATGCCGGACGCCGTTGTTGCGACGCCGAGGCCACCTTCAGGCGCCTCAGCACGCTTCGTTTTTGCAAAGCCCACCTCTTTGCACAGTCCGAGATGACGGCGTTCGAGCTCGCTACGGCGCCCTCCCCGCAGGGCTGGGTATCGCCACGCGGCAAGAAGCACGCACACTCTCGATAGATTCGTTGCGTCGACTCGGTCACGGCTTGCGGGATTTGCCATCAGCCCGCAGCACTGGTGGACCGATCGGCGCTTGCAACGTAGCCGAGACGGCAAAGCCGCCAAGCGACGGGTCACGCCCGCGCCTTCGGCGCTTTCTTATTTGACTCGTCCGAGGACGATGCGGAACACACCTCGATATCGTGGATACGGCGTCGTCCGACAACCAGCCCCTAACGCATCAAGCGGATGAGGCTGCAGACGATTGCCGAGGGATCCACGGGAGAGGCTCCGGGGACACGCTTGACGGGCATGGAGCCCGCCGCATATCAGACACCCAGGTCGCACGCACTCGGGGGGCGACTGCACTCCAACCCCCATATAATAGCAGCGATAAGTACCCAGACCTCCATGGGGCCGTACTCGTGGCATTTTCGACGGGGATTTGGCGGAAATCGTGCCGCACCTTGACGAACTTTGAAAGTTTACGTCGGCTGCACAGGGCCGAAGTCGTGAAAACCAACACCGCGCAAGAGGGTCGTGATCGTCAATGTTTCGCCAGCGGCGAGTACGGCTTCGCGAATATTCACGTGCCTGAACCACCGCGCATCCTGTGCTGACTTTCACGGCGAACGAGCTTTCCGCTGCCGCACTTTCTCTGCAAACGTTGTGCCACGCACGGTGCTGTGCTCCATGACCGTTGTTTTGGACGGTGGCTTGCGTACTCGTCGGCGTATTTCCACCTCTCGCGTGCACCACGGTGCCCCAGCTCACCGATTCAAGGCAAACGTGCGAGCCGCTTTCGGTATTTCCACGGAAAAGTTGCGCTGAACGTGGCTTGCGCGCGCCGCCCCGGCTGACGCGGTTTCGGACTTTGTCTCTGCGAGCGGTCGCGTACTCGTCGGCGCAATTCCCGACGTCGCCGCAGTGCGTGAATCGCACAAAACGCACCCGGACACCACAAATTGAAAAGTGGTACGATGTCGGCCGGGGCCGCATACCTCTATATAATAGCAGCGATAAGTACCCAGACCTCCATGGGGCCGTACTCGTGGCCGCCGGCGGCAGTTAGCGCCGAAAGAAATTCCTCATTTTTGCTTTTCAAGCCGTGTTTCCACCTCTCGCGTGCACCACGGTGCCCCAGCTCACCGATACAAGGCAAACGTGCGAGCCGCTTTCAGTATTTCCACGGAAAAGTTGCGCTGAACGTCGCTTGCGCGCGCCGCCCCGGCTGACGAGCTTTCGGACTTTGTCTCTGCGAGCGGTCGCGTACTCGTCGGCGCAATTCCCGACGTCGCCGCAGTGCGTGAATCGCACAAAACGCACCCGGACACCACAAATTGAAAAGTGGTACGATGTCGGCCGGGGCCGCATACCTCTATATAATAGCAGCGATAAGTACCCAGACCTCCATGGGGCCGTACTCGTGGCCGCCGGCGGCAGTTAGCGCCGAAAGAAATTCCTCATTTTTGCTTTTCAAGCCGTGTTTCTGCCTCTCGCGTGCACCACGGTGCCCCAGCTCACCGATACAAGGCAAACGTGCGAGCCGCTTTCGGTATTTCCACGGAAAAGTTGCGCTGAACGTCGCTTGCGCGCGCCGCCCCGGCTGACGAGCTTTCGGACTTTGTCTCTGCGAGCGGTCGCGTACTCGTCGGCGCAATTCCCGACGTCGCCGCAGTGCGTGAATCGCACAAAACGCACCCGGACACCACAAATTGAAAAGTGGTACGATGTCGGCCGGGGCCGCATACCTCTATATAATAGCAGCGATAAGTACCCAGACCTCCATGGGGCCGTACTCGTGACCGCCGGCGGCAGTTAGCGCCGAAAGAAATTCCTCATTTTTGCTTTTCAAGCCGTCTTTCCACCTCTCGCGTGCACCACGGTGCCCCAGCTCACCGATACAAGGCAAACGTGCGAGCCGCTTTCGGTATTTCCACGGAAAAGTTGCGCTGAACGTCGCTTGCGCGCGCCGCCCCGGCTGACGAGCTTTCGGACTTTGTCTCTGCGAGCGGTCGCATACTCGTCGGCGCAATTCCCGACGTCGCCGCAGTGCGTGAATCGCACAAAACGCACCCGGACACCACAAATTGAAAAGTGGTACGATGTCGGCCGGGGTTGCATACCTCTATATAATAGCAGCGATAAGTACCCAGACCTCCATGGGGCCGTACTCGTGACCGCCGGCGGCAGTTAGCGCCGAAAGAAATTCCTCATTTTTGCTTTTCAAGCCGTGTTTCCACCTCTCGCGTGCACCACGGTGCCCCAGCTCACCGATACAAGGCAAACGTGCGAGCCGCTTTCGGTATTTCCACGGAAAAGTTGCGCTGAACGTCGCTTGCGCGCGCCGCCCCGGCTGACGAGCTTTCGGACTTTGTCTCTGCGAGCGGTCGCGTACTCGTCGGCGCAATTCCCGACGTCGCCGCAGTGCGTGAATCGCACAAAACGCACCCGGACACCACAAATTGAAAAGTGGTACGATGTCGGCCGGGGTTGCATACCTCTATATAATAGCAGCGATAAGTACCCAGACCTCCATGGGGCCGTACTCGTGACCGCCGGCGGCAGTTAGCGCCGAAAGAAATTCCTCATTTTTGCTTTTCAAGCCGTCTTTCCACCTCTCGCGTGCACCACGGTGCCCCAGCTCACCGATACAAGGCAAACGTGCGAGCCGCTTTCGGTATTTCCACGGAAAAGTTGCGCTGAACGTCGCTTGCGCGCGCCGCCCCGGCTGACGCAGTTTCGGACTTTGTCAACACGGGCGCTCGCCGCTTTGTCAGCGCCATCTCTTAACTGTGCGCCCTGTTTGAACGGCTACTAGCGTTCTGGAAAGCGTCCGTCCGAATTGATACACCACTTTGGCCTCGGTAGCGCTGCGATTTATGCTTCAAATTTGCGTGAAACGCTGCTTGCGCTTCCCGCCCCTGCTGATGCGATTTCGGATTTTGTAGCTGCAGGCGGGCTGTAGCTATAAAATTTGTGTGAATGCATCTGCGCGAAGCAAGTGCCCCGCTTGGTCCTCTTGCGGCATTTAATGTGAGTGTAATTCTTTCAGTTAATATGCAATACGAAGCCTCGAGCCACTTGGTATTATTGGAGGGACAGTGAGACCAATTTTGTTAACAAATTGTTTAGAAACGATGAGGACGTGCACCTTCCAGCCATCTGCCTTCCCCATCAAAAAGTGTCCTTGCTGCGCGTAATTGGAACAAACGCTTTTCCGGGTGCATTTCAATGCAAACACACCTGTTTCTTTGCGTAAAAAAAAAAATACAGATAATACTGCGGTTTTGCGTGCCAAAACCGCGGTCTGATTATGATGCACGCCGTAGTGGACAACTCCGAAATAAATTAGACTATATGGGGTTCTTAAACGTGCTCCTAAACCTTAGTGCACGGTTTATTTATTTATTTATTTATTTTTTTCATTTCGCCCCCATCGAAAAGCGGCTGCCGTGGCTGGGATTCGATCCCATGACCTCGCGCTCAGTAGCCAAACGCTATACCTACTGAGCAAACACGGCTGGTTTGTTTCTTTGTGTATTTGCTTTTGTTAGCTGTCTTTTTTTTTCAGTTTAGTTGTAACTGCTTTGCTGTTTATTCACTGTCATATACAAGGTATAATAAAGCAAGCCACTTTTTGTTTCTTCTTTTTTTTTGTATTTCTTGCCAAGAGGTTCGAGCTGTTTTTATTCCCCGGCCGCCACTGTCATCATGAAATCGAGTGTTACCTTGCGCCGTCTAGGTTTTTTACGCAATGGCGACGGACTTCGCGCTTGCTATTTCCGTAGATAGGTGGCGGTAACGTGTTTTCGCATCCATATCAACAGTCACTGGCCACCGCTGGTATTATTTAAACAAGTGTTCCAGCTTTCTTACGCTATGACGCACTTCGGCGTTCAGTGGCGTAGCCAAGGGGGGGGTTGGGGGGGTTCAAACCCCCCCCCCCCCCCGAAATTTTTTCCGCAACCCCCCCCCCCCCTCTTACTTACCCACCCTTTGTTTTCGTCGCTTCGCGCTGACATAATTCATGAAACCGGTGCTACTATCACAATTTAATTCCTGGGCGTTTCCGTTTGGGTTGGTAATTTACAGCGAATCATGTCTGCATATGGAAAAAACTGTCACGGTGTTTGTCAAGGCTTTCACACTCTGTGAAGTTTTGGGCGAGAATGTGGCGGCCGCATTCTGAAGCAACAATGCGCAACAAATGAAGCAACAAATGCGGCAGCCGCATTTTAGATGATGGCGAAAACGCTCGACGCCCGTTTACTTAGATTTAGGTTGCACGTTAAAGACCCCAGGTGGTCGAAATCTCCGGTATACATTTCCGCCGCTTCCCTTCAGGTGCCGGTTAGGCCGCGCTCGCGCAGGATTTTAGGCTACGTTCACACTTGGTCTCAAAGCTGTAGGAAGCGGCAAAATCTTGCAAAAATCCGCCCGCCTAGGCGGCAAAACAGGCAGAAAAACAGGCTGTGAGCCAAATCGGTCTCGGGCCGATTTTTTTGCCATGGCGAAGCGGAAACGCGGCGGAAAGTCGTTCTGCTTCACTGGAAGCTACACTAGCATGTAAACAACCGGTCGTAAAATGGCACCGGGCACCAAAACCATGGCACCAAAAGTGTAGGCTGTAATGCTGATCGACGCGATCAAGAACCAGCTCTTGCTCTACGACAAGAGTGGCACTAAAACGTACTGTCAGCAATACTCGCGATAGTATTCAACGTCGCGCGACCGGAGGTGCGGCAACGAAGCCTTGGCGTGACCCAACTTCTCGCGCTTTTGCAAGGCCAGGCGGACCCACCACCGCCGTTTCCGAGGTGTCCGCGTCTTCCGTTTATTTATTGTCCATTTCTAGAAAACAAGTAGGTAGAAGTATGAAAGCCATTTCTTCTTCCACTTCTATGGCAAACAATAGTTAGACAGATTCCTCGTTGGCGCTCCAAAATTCTCCTCGCACGTGTACGGTATGTTGCAGAAGTCGCGGGGTGCTTTTCTCGTCGCGACGATAGATTGGGAGCGTAGGTCTCACGTAGGACGCGCAGGCTTTGGCGAGCCCCAACACTAGGGCCAGCCCGGGTTTTAGCTGTGGTGTTCCCGTTGCCCCTTTGGTGTCCTGGAGGCGCCGACAATACGAAATGATGAAATGTTATTACAACTTGTGAATACAAGCTATTAAAGAAATATTATCACGACTAGGCACCAACCTGTGACTCAGCGCTACCGCGCCCGTGTACGGAGAATTACGGAATGCCAACGAGGAATTTACAGAAGGTCACAGATGACACGCAAAGTTGCGTAAAATGATCACTTTTGATGACGGCACAAGGGTCAAAGAATGAACATACCGCTCGAAATAATGCGATAATGAGCGCCACCACGCCGACAAACGTACGCAGGCTAGATGGATCTGGACGAAAACGGCAGCGGCGGCCGCGGCGGTAGCAAAACAAATGTGAACAACTTGGACAGGCGCGGAAAAAATTTTCCGGCCGCTTTGGCCTTTCCGTCCGCTTGCCAAGTGTGAACGTAGGCTTAGTCTGCGCGAGAAACGTCTCTTGTTTGCGATTGCGCCCCTACGGAAGGCTGGCAATTACTGTTGTGTTGTTGAATTCCAAACCAGCAATTACGGAAGGCTGGTAGTTGCTGTTTTGTTGTGGAATCCCAAACCAGCAATGTACACACGAAGGGGTTCTGAATCTGTTGACGTAAAGGCAAATGATGGCTACACGCTCGCACACAGCGGAAGACACGTACAGCGGCCCATGCACTTGCTGCACGAAATGCAACCCTCTCGTATGAGGGAGCAGTGCGACGAAAGCTTCGAGAAAAAAAAAAACGCCTTGCGCGTTTTTGCGCGTATTTAAGTTTTATAGCGCAAAGACGCAGCGAACAAGCTATTGCTATGGGAGCAGGTATAGCCTGGTCACACGTGCATTTTCACGCGCATAGCCGTCCTTGACTTGTGAAACGCACTTCGCCCCGACGAGGACGACGCCATTTACGCTTAACGGAAATTAACAATTAATGATGTCTTCTTCGATCGCACGGGTCGTCTCAATGATGCGTTTTTGAAGACTGGTCCATTCAGTGGCGCGATGAGAGACCGTTGCTCCAAACGCCCACTGTACCTGTCGTACTTACTGTATTTACTGAGCTTACTTTACTTTTTACTTAATTTCTTCACAAGCACACGCACACGCGAGGGGGGGGGGGGTCCATGTCTTTGATATACATGTATAGAGTCTGCTTACACTAACGCTATTTATTATCGATCACGTGACCTAGAGGAAAGCAGAAGCTTGCCCCCCCCCCCGGTTGGACCGGTGAACCCCCCCCCGAAAAACATTTCTGGCTACGCCCCTGTCGGCGTTCTTATTTCCGTACATCCATGACGTGATTTTGACTCTTTCAGTGTGGGCGCTCCTGTGTGTGTGTGCGCGCGCGCGTGCGTGCTTGCGTACGTGCGTGCGTGTATATACGTACATACATACATTTATACAGGATTTTTATGTGACTAGAACCGATGATGTTATTGACAGCGGGCAGCCACAACTCAATGAAACCAATGACATATGTGTTGCTGTCATGTGACGCTCCTTATGTTAAGTTTTATGTTGCGCCTAATTAGTTAATCAATAAGGATTAATTGCGGAAAATGTTTATTATTCACTTTAGGGCCAATTACGTTTCATTTCGTTCTTGAGGGCATTTTAAAACAACCCATCTTTTTTTTTTTTTTTTTTTTTGCAGCAACACACATCCAGTGTGGTGAATTATTCCGGCGTTTATTGAAAGCCCGCGAAATGTGAAATAACCCCACGTGACTGAGCTTATGTGCTACTCTATTGCGTGCACACACACACAGTCACTCACACACGCATATATATATACGGGGGGCTTCAGCGAACACTTTCAAAAACTCTTCAATAGTGCCTGTGGCAGAATGCCCAAGTCTAGTTCATGAGCTGGTCTGCTCTAAGTGGCGGATATTACTTGCACAAGCAATTGAAATGCTTAGCCGAATAATAATGAAACAGTCACTAATTAGGTTAACTAATTACCTGATGGACCACGTTGGAATGTACAAATTGTAGCCGTGGAGTTTGCAAGGCGGATCCACTCGAAACGAATTCTCGGGATGACAACAGTTTCGAGATATTGATGTAGATAATAATGAAAGCAGCTCTCGCGTGCACCACGGTGCCCCGGCTCACCGATTCAAGGAAAACGTGAGAGCCGCTTTTGATATTACCACGGACAAGTTGCACGGAACGTCGCTTGCACGCGCCGCCCGGCTAATGTTGTTTAGGACTTTCTCAACACGGGCGCTCGCCGCTTTGTCAGCGCCATCTCATAACTGTGCGCCCTGTTTGAACGGCTACTAGCGTTCTGGAAAGCGTCCGTCCGAATTGATACACCACTTTGGCCTCGGTAGCGCTGCGATTTATGCTTCAAATTTGCGTGAAACACTGCTTGCGCGTCCCGCCCCTGCTGATGCGATTTCGGATTTTGTAGCTGCATGCGGGCTATAGCTATAAAATTTGGGCGAATGCACCTGCGCGAAGCAAGTGCCCCGCTTGGTCCTTTTGCGGCATTTAACGTGAGTGTAATTCTTTCAGTTAATATGCAATACGAAGCCTCGAGCCACTTGGTATTATTGGAGGGACAGTGAGACCAATTTTGTTTAGAAATTGTTTAGAAACGATGAGGACGTGCACCTTCCAGCCATCTGCCTTCCCCATCATAAAGCGTCCTTGCTGCGCGTAATTGGAACAAACGCTTTTTCGGGCGCCCTTCAATGCAAACACACCTGTTTCTTTGCGTAAAAAAAAAAAAACAGATAATACTGGGGTTTTGCGTGCCAAAACCGCGGTCTGATTATGAGGCACGCCGTAGTGGACAACTCCGAAATAAATTAGACTACCTGGGGTTCTTTAACGTGCTCCTACACCTTAGTGCACGGTTTATTTTTTTTTTCTGCCCCAACGAAAAGCGGCTGCCGTGGCTGGGATTCGATCCCATGACCTCGCGCTCAGTAGCCAAACGCTATACCCACTGAGCAAACACGGCTGGTTTGTTTCTTTGTGTATTTGCTTTTGTTAGCTGTCTTTTTTTTTCAGTTTAGTTGTAACTGCTTTGCTGTTTATTCACTGTCATATACAAGGTATAATAAAGCAAGCCACTTTTTGTTTCTTCTTTTTTTTTGTATTTCTTGCCAAGAGGTTCGAGCTGTTTTTATTCCCCGGCCGCCACTGTCATCATGAAATCGAGTGTTACCTTGCGCCGTCTAGGTTTTTTACGCAATGGCGACGGACTTCGCGCTTGCTATTTCCGTAGATAGGTGGCGGTAACGTGTTTTCGCATCCATATCAACAGTCACTGGCCACCGCTGGTATTATTTAAACAAGTGTTCCAGCTTTCTTACGCTATGACGCACTTCGGCGTTCTTATTTCCGTACATCCATGACGTGATTTTGACTCTTTCAGTGTGGGCGCTCCTGTGTGTGTGTGCGCGCGCGCGTGCGTGCTTGCGTACGTGCGTGCGTGTATATACGTACATACATACATTTATACAGGATTTTTATGTGACTAGAACCGATGATGTTATTGACAGCGGGCAGCCACAACTCAATGAAACCAATGACATATGTGTTGCTGTCATGTGACGCTCCTTATGTTAAGTTTTATGTTGCGCCTAATTAGTTAATCAATAAGGATTAATTGCGGAAAATGTTTATTATTCACTTTAGGGCCAATTACGTTTCATTTCGTTCTTGAGGGCATTTCAAAACGACCCATCTTTTTTTTTTTTTTTTTTTGCAGCCACACACATCCAGTGTGGTGAATTATTCCGGCGTTTATTGAAAGCCCGCGAAATGTGAAATAACCCCACGTGACTGAGCTTATGTGCTACTCTATTGCGTGCACACACACACAGTCACTCACACACGCATATATATATACGGGGGGCTTCAGCGAACACTTTCAAAAACTCTTCAATAGTGCCTGTGGCAGAATGCCCAAGTCTAGTTCATGAGCTGGTCTGCTCTAAGTGGCGGACATTACTTGCACAAGCAATTGAAATGCTTAGCCGAATAATAATGAAACAGTCACTAATTAGGTTAACTAATTACCTGATGGACCACGTTGGAATGTACAAATTGTAGCCGTGGAGTTTGCAAGGCGGATCCACTCGAAACGAATTCTCGGGATGACAACAGTTTCGAGATATTGATGTAGATAATAATGAAAGCAGCTCTCGCGTGCACCACGGTGCCCCGGCTCACCGATTCAAGGAAAACGTGAGAGCCGCTTTTGATATTACCACGGACAAGTTGCACGGAACGTCGCTTGCACGCGCCGCCCGGCTAATGTTGTTTAGGACTTTCTCAACACGGGCGCTCGCCGCTTTGTCAGCGCCATCTCTTAACTGTGCGCCCTGTTTGAACGGCTACTAGCGTTCTGGAAAGCGTCCGTCCGAATTGATACACCACTTTGGCCTCGGTAGCGCTGCGATTTATGCTTCAAATTTGCGTGAAACGCTGCTTGCGCGTCCCGCCCCTGCTGATGCGATTTCGGATTTTGTAGCTGCATGCGGGCTATAGCTATAAAATTTGGGCGAATGCACCTGCGCGAAGCAAGTGCCCCGCTTGGTCCTTTTGCGGCATTTAACGTGAGTGTAATTCTTTCAGTTAATATGCAATACGAAGCCTCGAGCCACTTGGTATTATTGGAGGGACAGTGAGACCAATTTTGTTTAGAAATTGTTTAGAAACGATGAGGACGTGCACCTTCCAGCCATCTGCCTTCCCCATCATAAAGCGTCCTTGCTGCGCGTAATTGGAACAAACGCTTTTTCGGGCGCCCTTCAATGCAAACACACCTGTTTCTTTGCGTAAAAAAAAAAAAAACAGATAATACTGGGGTTTTGCGTGCCAAAACCGCGGTCTGATTATGAGGCACGCCGTAGTGGACAACTCCGAAATAAATTAGACTACCTGGGGTTCTTTAACGTGCTCCTACACCTTAGTGCACGGTTTATTTTTTTTTCTGCCCCAACGAAAAGCGGCTGCCGTGGCTGGGATTCGATCCCATGACCTCGCGCTCAGTAGCCAAACGCTATACCCACTGAGCAAACACGGCTGGTTTGTTTCTTTGTGTATTTGCTTTTGTTAGCTGTCTTTTTTTTTCAGTTTAGTTGTAACTGCTTTGCTGTTTATTCACTGTCATATACAAGGTATAATAAAGCAAGCCACTTTTTGTTTCTTCTTTTTTTTTGTATTTCTTGCCAAGAGGTTCGAGCTGTTTTTATTCCCCGGCCGCCACTGTCATCATGAAATCGAGTGTTACCTTGCGCCGTCTAGGTTTTTTACGCAATGGCGACGGACTTCGCGCTTGCTATTTCCGTAGATAGGTGGCGGTAACGTGTTTTCGCATCCATATCAACAGTCACTGGCCACCGCTGGTATTATTTAAACAAGTGTTCCAGCTTTCTTACGCTATGACGCACTTCGGCGTTCTTATTTCCGTACATCCATGACGTGATTTTGACTCTTTCAGTGTGGGCGCTCCTGTGTGTGTGTGCGCGCGCGCGTGCGTGCTTGCGTACGTGCGTGCGTGTATATACGTACATACATACATTTATACAGGATTTTTATGTGACTAGAACCGATGATGTTATTGACAGCGGGCAGCCACAACTCAATGAAACCAATGACATATGTGTTGCTGTCATGTGACGCTCCTTATGTTAAGTTTTATGTTGCGCCTAATTAGTTAATCAATAAGGATTAATTGCGGAAAATGTTTATTATTCACTTTAGGGCCAATTACGTTTCATTTCGTTCTTGAGGGCATTTCAAAACGACCCATCTTTTTTTTTTTTTTTTTTGCAGCCACACACATCCAGTGTGGTGAATTATTCCGGCGTTTATTGAAAGCCCGCGAAATGTGAAATAACCCCACGTGACTGAGCTTATGTGCTACTCTATTGCGTGCACACACACACAGTCACTCACACACGCATATATATATACGGGGGGCTTCAGCGAACACTTTCAAAAACTCTTCAATAGTGCCTGTGGCAGAATGCCCAAGTCTAGTTCATGAGCTGGTCTGCTCTAAGTGGCGGACATTACTTGCACAAGCAATTGAAATGCTTAGCCGAATAATAATGAAACAGTCACTAATTAGGTTAACTAATTACCTGATGGACCACGTTGGAATGTACAAATTGTAGCCGTGGAGTTTGCAAGGCGGATCCACTCGAAACGAATTCTCGGGATGACAACAGTTTCGAGATATTGATGTAGATAATAATGAAAGCAGCTCTCGCGTGCACCACGGTGCCCCGGCTCACCGATTCAAGGAAAACGTGAGAGCCGCTTTTGATATTACCACGGACAAGTTGCACGGAACGTCGCTTGCACGCGCCGCCCGGCTAATGTTGTTTAGGACTTTCTCAACACGGGCGCTCGCCGCTTTGTCAGCGCCATCTCTTAACTGTGCGCCCTGTTTGAACGGCTACTAGCGTTCTGGAAAGCGTCCGTCCGAATTGATACACCACTTTGGCCTCGGTAGCGCTGCGATTTATGCTTCAAATTTGCGTGAAACGCTGCTTGCGCGTCCCGCCCCTGCTGATGCGATTTCGGATTTTGTAGCTGCATGCGGGCTATAGCTATAAAATTTGGGCGAATGCACCTGCGCGAAGCAAGTGCCCCGCTTGGTCCTTTTGCGGCATTTAACGTGAGTGTAATTCTTTCAGTTAATATGCAATACGAAGCCTCGAGCCACTTGGTATTATTGGAGGGACAGTGAGACCAATTTTGTTTAGAAATTGTTTAGAAACGATGAGGACGTGCACCTTCCAGCCATCTGCCTTCCCCATCATAAAGCGTCCTTGCTGCGCGTAATTGGAACAAACGCTTTTTCGGGCGCCCTTCAATGCAAACACACCTGTTTCTTTGCGTAAAAAAAAAACAGATAATACTGGGGTTTTGCGTGCCAAAACCGCGGTCTGATTATGAGGCACGCCGTAGTGGACAACTCCGAAATAAATTAGACTACCTGGGGTTCTTTAACGTGCTCCTACACCTTAGTGCACGGTTTATTTTTTTTTCTGCCCCAACGAAAAGCGGCTGCCGTGGCTGGGATTCGATCCCATGACCTCGCGCTCAGTAGCCAAACGCTATACCCACTGAGCAAACACGGCTGGTTTGTTTCTTTGTGTACTTGCTTTTGTTAGCTGTCTTTTTTTTTCAGTTTAGTTGTAACTGCTTTGCTGTTTATTCACTGTCATATACAAGGTTTAATAAAGCAAGCCACTTTTTGTTTCTTCTTTTTTTTGTATTTCTTGCCAAGAGGTTCGAGCTGTTTTTATTCCCCGGCCGCCACTGTCATCATGAAATCGAGTGTTACCTTGCGCCGTCTAGGTTTTTTACGCAATGGCGACGGACTTCGCGCTTGCTATTTCCGTAGATAGGTGGCGGTAACGTGTTTTCGCATCCATATCAACAGTCACTGGCCACCGCTGGTATTATTTAAACAAGTGTTCCAGCTTTCTTACGCTATGACGCACTTCGGCGTTCTTATTTCCGTACATCCATGACGTGATTTTGACTCTTTCAGTGTGGGCGCTCCTGTGTGTGTGTGCGCGCGCGCGTGCGTGCTTGCGTACGTGCGTGCGTGTATATACGTACATACATACATTTATACAGGATTTTTATGTGACTAGAACCGATGATTTTATTGACAGCGGGCAGCCACAACTCAATGAAACCAATGACATATGTTTTGCTGTCATGTGACGCTCCTTATGTTAAGTTTTATGTTGCGCCTAATTAGTTAATCAATAAGGATTATTGCGGAAAATGTTTATTATTCACTTTAGGGCCACTTACGTTTCATTTCGTTCTTGAGGGCATTTTAAAACGACCCATCTATTTTTTTTTTTTTTTTTTGCAGCAACACACATCCAGTGTGGTGAATTATTCCGGCGTTTATTGAAAGCCCGCGAAATGTGAAATAACCCCACGTGACTGAGCTTATGTGCTACTCTATTGCGTGCACACACACACAGTCACTCACACACGCATATATATATATATATATATATATATATATATATATATACAGCGGGCTTCAGTGAACACTTTCAAAAACTCCTAAAGGTTGCCTGTGGCAGAATGCCCAAGTCTAGTTCATGAGCTGGTCTGCTCTAAGTGGCGGACATTACTTGCACAAGCAATTGAAATGCTTAGCCGAATAATAATGAAACAGTCACTAATTAGGTTAACTAATTACCTGATGGACCACGTTGGAATGTACAAATTGTAGCCGTGGAGTTTGCAAGGCGGATCCACTCGAAACGAATTCTCGGGATGACAACAGTTTCGAGATATTGATGTAGATAATAATGAAAGCAGCTCTCGCGTGCACCACGGTGCCCCGGCTCACCGATTCAAGGAAAACGTGAGAGCCGCTTTTGATATTACCACGGACAAGTTGCACGGAACGTCGCTTGCACGCGCCGCCCGGCTAATGTTGTTTAGGACTTTCTCAACACGGGCGCTCGCCGCTTTGTCAGCGCCATCTCTTAACTGTGCGCCCTGTTTGAACGGCTACTAGCGTTCTGGAAAGCGTCCGTCCGAATTGATACACCACTTTGGCCTCGGTAGCGCTGCGATTTATGCTTCAAATTTGCGTGAAACGCTGCTTGCGCGTCCCGCCCCTGCTGATGCGATTTCGGATTTTGTAGCTGCATGCGGGCTATAGCTATAAAATTTGGGCGAATGCACCTGCGCGAAGCAAGTGCCCCGCTTGGTCCTTTTGCGGCATTTAACGTGAGTGTAATTCTTTCAGTTAATATGCAATACGAAGCCTCGAGCCACTTGGTATTATTGGAGGGACAGTGAGACCAATTTTGTTTAGAAATTGTTTAGAAACGATGAGGACGTGCACCTTCCAGCCATCTGCCTTCCCCATCATAAAGCGTCCTTGCTGCGCGTAATTGGAACAAACGCTTTTTCGGGCGCCCTTCAATGCAAACACACCTGTTTCTTTGCGTAAAAAAAAAAACAGATAATACTGGGGTTTTGCGTGCCAAAACCGCGGTCTGATTATGAGGCACGCCGTAGTGGACAACTCCGAAATAAATTAGACTACCTGGGGTTCTTTAACGTGCTCCTACACCTTAGTGCACGGTTTATTTTTTTTTCTGCCCCAACGAAAAGCGGCTGCCGTGGCTGGGATTCGATCCCATGACCTCGCGCTCAGTAGCCAAACGCTATACCCACTGAGCAAACACGGCTGGTTTGTTTCTTTGTGTACTTGCTTTTGTTAGCTGTCTTTTTTTTTCAGTTTAGTTGTAACTGCTTTGCTGTTTATTCACTGTCATATACAAGGTTTAATAAAGCAAGCCACTTTTTGTTTCTTCTTTTTTTTGTATTTCTTGCCAAGAGGTTCGAGCTGTTTTTATTCCCCGGCCGCCACTGTCATCATGAAATCGAGTGTTACCTTGCGCCGTCTAGGTTTTTTACGCAATGGCGACGGACTTCGCGCTTGCTATTTCCGTAGATAGGTGGCGGTAACGTGTTTTCGCATCCATATCAACAGTCACTGGCCACCGCTGGTATTATTTGAACAAGTGTTCCAGCTTTCTTACGCTATGACGCACTTCGGCGTTCTTATTTCCGTACATCCATGACGTGATTTTGACTCTTTCAGTGTGGGCGCTCCTGTGTGTGTGTGCGCGCGCGCGTGCGTGCTTGCGTACGTGCGTGCGTGTATATACGTACATACATACATTTATACAGGATTTTTATGTGACTAGAACCGATGATTTTATTGACAGCGGGCAGCCACAACTCAATGAAACCAATAACATATGTTTTGCTGTCATGTGACGCTCCTTATGTTAAGTTTTATGTTGCGCCTAATTAGTTAATCAATAAGGATTATTTGCGGAAAATGTTTATTATTCACTTTAGGGCCACTTACGTTTCATTTCGTTCTTGAGGGCATTTTAAAACGACCCATCTATTTTTTTTTTTTTGCAGCAACACACATCCAGTGTGGTGAATTATTCCGGCGTTTATTGAAAGCCCGCGAAATGTGAAATAACCCCACGTGACTGAGCTTATGTGCTACTCTATTGCGTGCACACACACACAGTCACTCACACACGCATATATATATATATATATATATATATATATATATATATATATATACGGGGGGCTTCAGCGAACACTTTCAAAAACTCTTCAATAGTGCCTGTGGCAGAATGCCCAAGTCTAGTTCATGAGCTGGTCTGCTCTAAGTGGCGGACATTACTTGCACAAGCAATTGAAATGCTTAGCCGAATAATAATGAAACAGTCACTAATTAGGTTAACTAATTACCTGATGGACCACGTTGGAATGTACAAATTGTAGCCGTGGAGTTTGCAAGGCGGATCCACTCGAAACGAATTCTCGGGATGACAACAGTTTCGAGATATTGATGTAGATAATAATGAAAGCAGCTCTCGCGTGCACCACGGTGCCCCGGCTCACCGATTCAAGGAAAACGTGAGAGCCGCTTTTGATATTACCACGGACAAGTTGCACGGAACGTCGCTTGCACGCGCCGCCCGGCTAATGTTGTTTAGGACTTTCTCAACACGGGCGCTCGCCGCTTTGTCAGCGCCATCTCTTAACTGTGCGCCCTGTTTGAACGGCTACTAGCGTTCTGGAAAGCGTCCGTCCGAATTGATACACCACTTTGGCCTCGGTAGCGCTGCGATTTATGCTTCAAATTTGCGTGAAACGCTGCTTGCGCGTCCCGCCCCTGCTGATGCGATTTCGGATTTTGTAGCTGCATGCGGGCTATAGCTATAAAATTTGGGCGAATGCACCTGCGCGAAGCAAGTGCCCCGCTTGGTCCTTTTGCGGCATTTAACGTGAGTGTAATTCTTTCAGTTAATATGCAATACGAAGCCTCGAGCCACTTGGTATTATTGGAGGGACAGTGAGACCAATTTTGTTTAGAAATTGTTTAGAAACGATGAGGACGTGCACCTTCCAGCCATCTGCCTTCCCCATCATAAAGCGTCCTTGCTGCGCGTAATTGGAACAAACGCTTTTTCGGGCGCCCTTCAATGCAAACACACCTGTTTCTTTGCGTAAAAAAAAAACAGATAATACTGGGGTTTTGCGTGCCAAAACCGCGGTCTGATTATG
Source organism: Dermacentor silvarum (assembly GCF_013339745.2). Taxonomy (NCBI): domain Eukaryota; kingdom Metazoa; phylum Arthropoda; class Arachnida; order Ixodida; family Ixodidae; genus Dermacentor; species Dermacentor silvarum. The sequence continues at coordinate 220,307,706 of NC_051157.2, forward strand.
AGGCACGCCGTAGTGGACAACTCCGAAATAAATTAGACTACCTGGGGTTCTTTAACGTGCTCCTAAACCTTAGTGCACGGTTTATTTTTTTTTCTGCCCCAACGAAAAGCGGCTGCCGTGGCTGGGATTCGATCCCATGACCTCGCGCTCAGTAGCCAAACGCTATACCCACTGAGCAAACACGGCTGGTTTGTTTCTTTGTGTACTTGCTTTTGTTAGCTGTCTTTTTTTTTCAGTTTAGTTGTAACTGCTTTGCTGTTTATTCACTGTCATATACAAGGTTTAATAAAGCAAGCCACTTTTTGTTTCTTCTTTTTTTTTGTATTTCTTGCCAAGAGGTTCGAGCTGTTTTTATTCCCCGGCCGCCACTGTCATCATGAAATCGAGTGTTACCTTGCGCCGTCTAGGTTTTTTACGCAATGGCGACGGACTTCGCGCTTGCTATTTCCGTAGATAGGTGGCGGTAACGTGTTTTCGCATCCATATCAACAGTCACTGGCCACCGCTGGTATTATTTAAACAAGTGTTCCAGCTTTCTTACGCTATGACGCACTTCGGCGTTCTTATTTCCGTACATCCATGACGTGATTTTGACTCTTTCAGTGTGGGCGCTCCTGTGTGTGTGTGCGCGCGCGCGTGCGTGCTTGCGTACGTGCGTGCGTGTATATACGTACATACATACATTTATACAGGATTTTTATGTGACTAGAACCGATGATTTTATTGACAGCGGGCAGCCACAACTCAATGAAACCAATGACATATGTTTTGCTGTCATGTGACGCTCCTTATGTTAAGTTTTATGTTGCGCCTAATTAGTTAATCAATAAGGATTATTTGCGGAAAATGTTTATTATTCACTTTAGGGCCAATTACGTTTCATTTCGTTCTTGAGGGCATTTTAAAACGACCGATCTATTTTTTTTTTTTTTTTGCAGCAACACACATCCAGTGTGGTGAATTATTCCCGCGTTTATTGAAAGCCCGCGAAATGTGAAATAACCCCACGTGACTGAGCTTATGTGCTACTCTATTGCGTGCACACACACACAGTCACTCACACACGCTTATATATATATATATATATATATATATATATACACACACAGGGGGTTTCAGCGAGCACTTTCAAAAATTCTTTTAAGTGCACACTGCAAATTCTGTAGGCGCATATGCATAAAGCTTCTTACAATTTCTGAATAGCAAAAGTCATGCTTTTTTACTTCGCGTGAGGCAATCTTACCAACACAAATCGTTTGTCGCAGCAGTTATCTGTGATTACTCATTCAAACAATATCATTAAGCTAGACCGGTTGAAAGACTGACGGCCGCACATTTCGCATCCCCTAACAAAGACGAGGTGGAGTTATCCGAGCTGGAGCTGTGGTCTGGAAAAAAAATAGAAGTAATATAAGTTTGATGTTTACACACAACGCAATTGCAGGAACAAATTTGAGCACTGTTTCCACAAAACAGTGCATTCAATTGATGTACGTCAACTCCTGTTATATTTTGTGGTAGGATTTATGCTAAAAATATGGCACAAAAATTTAACAATCCAAATTCTTATTTTAACTGCTACTGTATTGCAATAACAGGTTTGGTAATGCTACTTTCTCAACAGTTGCCTGAAAACACTGATCAGTTTCTTACAGCTAAATAATATTCATCACTGAATTTCGTATTAACTTGTCAATAAGGCACTGAGGGATTAGTTTGTTCAACCTATTTCTATACTCGTCTTCCTAGTTCTGCAGAATGCCTATTACTGGAAGACGGTATTCCAAATGTTGTAAGCCACTGGTAAACGGTCTATGAGCATTTCCTATTATACACCAATTCGTTTTGCACATGGGGAATGGCGGGAACACCGGAGCGCGTGGCTCGCTCGATCAGCGCCGACGTAAGCACCTTGGTACGCATTGCGCGCCAGCGCGACTTGACCAGAAGGTAAATACGTTCCTTCTGAACAAAAACTGCTCGCGTGCTTAGTTCTCAGTTAACAACCGCGAACATCGCACATCAGAGATGAATATTCGATAAATAAGAACAGACAAGAAGACGTTTTTTTTCGTTTTTTTTTTTCACGTACAATTTTGCGGGGCAACGTAAAATGCACCCGGCGCCGTAGCAGGAACGCGAAGGAAACGGCGCTTGCAATGCTTTCTGCACTAGTACAGTGCTCCTTCAAATGGTCTCCACACCTTGTGAAGCTCTAGGTGAATTGCACTGTCTAACCAAAAACACGCAAGTCTCTAACTTAACCGCTTCGTGCGTGCACCAAGCATTCAAAGATTTTCCTCAAAGATAAATTATCAGTTTTTTTATTCCATAAAGCGAACAGCAGTCGCCGAAATATAACGAAACGCACTTTCCGTCACTTGTTCAGCTGGCACGCACGCGCGCGCGCGCGCACGCACGCTAACACACATGTATATATATGTATGTGTGTGTGTGTGTGTGTGTGTGTGTGTGCGCGCGCGCGCGCGTGAAATACGTGGGTTTATTATCTATTTGGTGGCGTTTCATTAAACGCCGGAAAAAATCACTACGCAGCATGTCATGCGTCTTGCCGCAAAAAAAAAAAAAAAAAAAGATGCATTGGTCGTTTTGGAAGGCCCTCTACAAAGAAACGAAACGCACTGGGCCCTAACGTGAACACTAAACACTTTGCGTAATTTATCTAAATTGATTAACTAATTAGGCGCAACATAAAACATACCCTAATAAGCGCCACATGACGGCCAAACTCGCCAAACCTCTTCTTTAAAAGCTCTAGGTGAATTGCACTGTCTAACCAAAAACACGCAAGTCTCTAACTTAACCGCTTCGTGCGTGCACCAAGCATTCAAGGATTTCCTCAAAGATAAATTATCAGTTTTTTTATTCCCGCCAAGCGAACTTCTTCTCCGAGCTAACACACATGTATATATATGTGTGTGTGTGTGTGTGCCGCGCGCGCGCGCGGCGCGCGTGAAATACGTGGGTTTATTATCTATTTGGTGGCGTTTCATTAAACGCCGGAAAAAAAAAATCACTACGCGCATGTCATGCGTGCCGTTGCCGCAAAAAAAAAAAAAAAAAAAAAGATGCATTGTCGTTTTGGAAGGCCCTCTACAAAGAAACGAAAACTGGGCCCTAACGAAATTGCGCTTTCCGTCACTTCGTTCAGCTGGTCTAACTTAACCGCTTCGTGCGTGCACCAAGCATTCAAGGATTTCCTCAAAGATAAATTATCAGTTTTTTATTCCATAAAGCGAACAGCAGTCTCCGAGATATAACGAAACGCAATTTCCGTCACTTGTTCAGCTGGCACGCACGCGCGCGCGCGCGCACGCACGCTAACACACATGTATATATGTATGTGTGTGTTGTGTGTGTGTGTGCGCGCGCGCACGCGCGCGTGAAATACGTGGGTTTATTATCTATTTGGTGGCGTTTCATTAAACGCCGGAAAAAATCACTACGCAGCATGTCATGCGTCTTGCCGCAAAAAAAAAAAAAAAAAAAAAGATGCATTGGTCGTTTTGGAAGGCCCTCTACAAAGAAACGAAACGCACTGGGCCCTAACGTGAACACTTAAACACTTTGCGTAATTTATCTAAATTATTAACTAATAGGCGCAACATAAACATACCCTAATAAGCGCCACATGACGGCCAAACTCGCCAAACCTCTTCTTTAAAAGCTCTAGGTGAATTGCACTGTCTAACCAAAAACACGCAAGTCTCTAACTTAACCGCTTCGTGCGTGCACCAAGCATTCAAGGATTTTCCTCAAAGATAAATTATCAGTTTTTTTTATTCCATAAAGCGAACAGCAGTCACCGAGATATAACGAAACGCAATTTCCGTCACTTGTTCAGCTGGCACGCACGCGCGCGCGCGCGCACGCACGCTAACACACATGTATATATATGGTGTGTGGTGTGTGTGTGTGGTGTGTGTGTGTGAGAGCGCGCGCGCGCGCGCGTGAAATACGTGGGTTTTATTATCTATTTGGTGGCGTTTCATAAACGCCGGAAAAAAGCACTACGCAGCATGTCTGCGTCTAGCCGCAAAAAAAAAAAAAAAAAAGATGCATTGGTCGTTTTGGAAGGCCCTCTACAAAGAAACGAAACGCACTGGGCCCTAACGTGAACACTAAACACTTTGCGTAATTTATCTAAATTGATTAACTAATTAGGGCAACATAAAACATACCCTAATAAGCGCCACATGACGGCCAAACTCGCCACACCTCTTCTTTAAAAGCTCTAGGTGAATTGCACTGTCTAACCAAAAACACGCAAGTCTCTAAACTTAACCGCTTCGTGCGTGCACCAAGAATTCAAGGATTTTCCTCAAAGATCAAATTATCAGTTTTTTTATTCCATAAAGCGAAACAGCACGTCTCCGAGATATAACGAAACGCAATTTCCGTCACTTGTTCAGCTGGAACGCACGCGCGCGCGCGCGCACGCACGCTAACACACATGTATAATATGTCTGTGTGTATGGTGTGTGTGTGTGTGTGCGCTGCAGCCCGCCCCCCGCCCCGCTGCGCGCGTGACATTACGTGGTTTATATCTATTGGTGGCGTTTCATTATTAAACGCCTGGACAAAATCACTACGCAGCAGTCATGACGTGTCTGCCGCCCAAAAACATAAAAAAAAAAAAAAAGATGGCTTGTCGTTTGGAAGGCCCTCTACAAGAAACGAAACGCACTGGGCCCTAAGTGAACACTAAACACAGAAAAAAAAAAATAAAAAATGAAAACAAAATGGCGCAAAAAAAAAAAACCATAATAAAAGCACGACATGACGGCCAAACTCGCCAAACCTCTTCTTTAAAGATGTCCTGAGAGATCAAAGAAATTTTTCACATTTGCGCATACAGTTTGCAAATCCGCTTTGTATTTTTTTTTATTGCTCCAGTGCCCTGGAATGATTAGCACGCCATGCATCTGGTCAAAAACAACGCATTTTGTTGGAAGCTTAGGCGGATACCCCAGCGCGCATAAGAAAACAGAAGATAATAGTGTCATCTTTCTCCCATAAAACTAGTACATCCCATCCATACAGCCGCAAAATATACTGCACAGTTCGGTGCTTTAGTCTACAAAAAATTTACAACGCCTTAGTTTCAGTTTTACATTCTCACGAAGAAATTTGCTAATTATAATTCCTGAAAATATTGTGGGGAAGCTGTCTGAAAGTTGTTTCTTTGCATTCAGGACATGTAAAAGGATAGCATGCGATAATTTCATATGATCACACTACGTAAAGTACGCAAATTTTATGGCACAAACTCATAACTGCTACAAATTGAAGAACTGGGAAAAACAAGTTGTAATGTTTAAAGATGCGGACTTCGGCCCGGGAAATGGTTTTTTTCCCATTTTCAGAAAAACTCACCGCGATGCCGATGTGAGCTCTGGGGAGAAGCGGCCAAGGACATACATACATCTCCACTAAAAAGCAAGAGCAAGCAACGCCGCGGAGCGATTATGCCGCGTGTGCGAAATCCGGAAAAATTCGCACTTCATGAGTCCGGCGAGTGTTTCTGCATTTTTCGCGTCTGTTACCTGATTTCAGCTTTGATTTTTTAATACATAGGGAGACGGCGGATTGCGCGGGAATACAAAACAACAAAATAGATTTGTTTTTTTCGTATAAAACAATTGCCGTTTTCGAAATTTGCGTTTTCCCCC
>NC_051157.2:220313498-220323498 GCF_013339745.2 Dermacentor silvarum
TGTACGGAAATAAGAACGCCGAAGTGCGTCATAGCGTAAGAAAGCTGGAACACTTGTTTAAATAATACCAGCGGTGGCCAGTGACTGTTGATATGGATGCGAAAACACGTTACCGCCACCTATCTACGGAAATAGCAAGCGCGAAGTCCGTCGCCATTGCGTAAAAAACCTAGACGGCGCAAGGTAACACTCGATTTCATGATGACAGTGGCGGCCGGGGAATAAAAACAGCTCGAACCTCTTGGCAAGAAATACAAAAAAAAAGAAGAAACAAAAAGTGGCTTGCTTTATTATACCTTGTATATGACAGTGAATAAACAGCAAAGCAGTTACAACTAAACTGAAAAAAAAAAGACAGCTAACAAAAGCAAATACACAAAGAAACAAACCAGCCGTGTTTGCTCAGTAGGTATAGCGTTTGGCTACTGAGCGCGAGGTCATGGGATCGAATCCCAGCCACGGCAGCCGCTTTTCGATGGGGGCGAAATGAAAAAAAAAAAATAAATAAATAAATAAACCGTGCACTAAGGTGTAGGAGCACGTTAAAGAACCCCAGGTAGTCTAATTTATTTCGGAGTTGTCCACTACGGCGTGCCTCATAATCAGACCACGGTTTTGGCACGCAAAACCCCAGTATTATCTGTTTTTTTTTTTTTTTACGCAAAGAAACAGGTGTGTTTGCATTGAAGGGCGCCCGAAAAAGCGTTTGTTCCAATTACGCGCAGCAAGGACGCTTTATGATGGGGAAGGCAGATGGCTGGAAGGTGCACGTCCTCATCGTTTCTAAACAATTTCTAAACAAAATTGGTCTCACTGTCCCTCCAATAATACCAAGTGGCTCGAGGCTTCGTATTGCATATTAACTGAAAGAATTACACTCACGTTAAATGCCGCATAAGGACCAAGCGGGGCACTTGCTTCGCGCAGGTGCATTCGCCCAAATTTTATAGCTATAGCCCGCATGCAGCTACAAAATCCGAAATCGCATCAGCAGGGGCGGGACGCGCAAGCAGTGTTTCACGCAAATTTGAAGCATAAATCGCAGCGCTACCGAGGCCAAAGTGGTGTATCAATTCGGACGGACGCTTTCCAGAACGCTAGTAGCCGTTCAAACAGGGCGCACAGTTATGAGATGGCGCTGACAAAGCGGCGAGCGCCCGTGTTGAGAAAGTCCTAAACAACATTAGCCGGGCGGCGCGTGCAAGCGACGTTCCGTGCAACTTGTCCGTGGTAATATCAAAAGCGGCTCTCACGTTTTCCTTGAATCGGTGAGCCGGGGCACCGTGGTGCACGCGAGAGCTGCTTTCATTATTATCTACATCAATATCTCGAAACTGTTGTCATCCCGAGAATTCGTTTCGAGTGGATCCGCCTTGCAAACTCCACGGCTACAATTTGTACATTCCAACGTGGTCCATCAGGTAATTAGTTAACCTAATTAGTGACTGTTTCATTATTATTCGGCTAAGCATTTCAATTGCTTGTGCAAGTAATGTCCGCCACTTAGAGCAGACCAGCTCATGAACTAGACTTGGGCATTGTGCCACAGACACTATTGAAGAGTTTTTGAAAGTGTTCGCTGAAGCCCCCCGTATATATATATGCGTGTGTGAGTGACTGTGTGTGTGTGCACGCAATAGAGTAGCACATAAGCTCAGTCACGTGGGGTTATTTCACATTTCGCGGGCTTTCAATAAACGCCGGAATAATTCACCACACTGGATGTGTGTGGCTGCAAAAAAAAAAAAAAAAAAAAAAAGAAAAAGATGGGTCGTTTTGAAATGCCCTCAAGAACGAAATGAAACGTAATTGGCCCTAAAGTGAATAATAAACATTTTCCGCAATTAATCCTTATTGATTAACTAATTAGGCGCAACATAAAACTTAACATAAGGAGCGTCACATGACAGCAACACATATGTCATTGGTTTCATTGAGTTGTGGCTGCCCGCTGTCAATAACATCATCGGTTCTAGTCACATAAAAATCCTGTATAAATGTATGTATGTACGTATATACACGCACGCACGTACGCAAGCACGCACGCGCGCGCGCACACACACACAGGAGCGCCCACACTGAAAGAGTCAAAATCACGTCATGGATGTACGGAAATAAGAACGCCGAAGTGCGTCATAGCGTAAGAAAGCTGGAACACTTGTTTAAATAATACCAGCGGTGGCCAGTGACTGTTGATATGGATGCGAAAACACGTTACCGCCACCTATCTACGGAAATAGCAAGCGCGAAGTCCGTCGCCATAGCGTAAAAAACCTAGACGGCGCAAGGTAACACTCGATTTCATGATGACAGTGGCGGCCGGGGAATAAAAACAGCTCGAACCTCTTGGCAAGAAATACAAAAAAAAAAAGAAGAAACAAAAAGTGGCTTGCTTTATTATACCTTGTATATGACAGTGAATAAACAGCAAAGCAGTTACAACTAAACTGAAAAAAAAAGACAGCTAACAAAAGCAAATACACAAAGAAACAAACCAGCCGTGTTTGCTCAGTGGGTATAGCGTTTGGCTACTGAGCGCGAGGTCATGGGATCGAATCCCAGCCACGGCAGCCGCTTTTCGTTGGGGCAGAAAAAAAAATAAACCGTGCACTAAGGTGTAGGAGCACGTTAAAGGAACCCCAGGTAGTCTAATTTATTTCGGAGTTGTCCACTACGGCGTGCATCATAATCAGACCGCGGTTTTGGCACGCAAAACCGCAGTATTATCTGTATTTTTTTTTTTTTTTACGCAAAGAAACAGGTGTGTTTGCATTGAAATGCACCCGGAAAAGCGTTTGTTCCAATTACGCGCAGCAAGGACACTTTTTGATGGGGAAGGCAGATGGCTGGAAGGTGCACGTCCTCATCGTTTCTAAACAATTTCTTAACAAAATTGGTCTCACTGTCCCTCCAATAATACCAAGTGGCTCGAGGCTTCGTATTGCATATTAACTGAAAGAATTACACTCACGTTAAATGCCGCAAGAGGACCAAGCGGGGCACTTGCTTCGCGCAGATGCATTCACACAAATTTTATAGCTACAGCCCGCCTGCAGCTACAAAATCCGAAATCGCATCAGCAGGGGCGGGAAGCGCAAGCAGCGTTTCACGCAAATTTGAAGCATAAATCGCAGCGCTACCGAGGCCAAAGTGGTGTATCAATTCGGACGGACGCTTTCCAGAACGCTAGTAGCCGTTCAAACAGGGCGCACAGTTAAGAGATGGCGCTGACAAAGCGGCGAGTGCCCGTGTTGACAAAGTCCGAAACTGCGTCAGCCGGGGCGGCGCGCGCAAGCGACGTTCAGCGCAACTTTTCCGTGGAAATACCGAAAGCGGCTCGCACGTTTGCCTTGTATCAGTGAGCTGGGGCACCGTGGTGCACGCGAGAGGTGGAAAGACGGCTTGAAAAGCAAAAATGAGGAATTTCTTTCGGCGCTAACTGCCGCCGGCGGTCACGAGTACGGCCCCATGGAGGTCTGGGTACTTATCGCTGCTATTATATAGAGGTATGCAACCCCGGCCGACATCGTACCACTTTTCAATTTGCGGTGTCCGGGTGCGTTTTGTGCGATTCACGCACTGCGGCGACGTCGGCAATTGCGCCGACGAGTACGCGACCGCTCGCAGAGGCAAAGTCCGAAAGCTCGTCAGCCGGGGCGGCGCGCGCAAGCGACGTTCAGCGCAACTTTTCCGTGGAAATACCGAAAGCGGCTCGCACGTTTGCCTTGTATCGGTGAGCTGGGGCACCGTGGTGCACGCGAGAGGTGGAAAGACGGCTTGAAAAGAGAAAATGAGGAATTTCTTTCGGCGCTAACTGCCGCCGGCGGCCACGAGTACGGCCCCATGGAGGTCTGGGTACTTATCACTGCTATTATATAGAGCTATGCGGCCCCGGCCGACATCGTACCACTTTTCAATTTGCGGTGTCCGGGTGCGTTTTGTGCGATTCACGCACTGCGGCGACGTCGGCAATTGCGCCGACGTAGTACGCGACCGCTCGCAGAGGCAAAGTCCGAAAGCTCGTCAGCCGGGGCGGCGCGCGCAAGCGACGTTCAGCGCAACTTTTCCGTGGAAATACCGAAAGCGGCTCGCACGTTTGCCTTGTATCGGTGAGCTGGGGCACCGTGGTGCACGCGAGAGGTGGAAACACGGCTTGAAAAGCAAAAATGAGGAATTTCTTTCGGCGCTAACTGCCGCCGGCGGTCACGAGTACGGCCCCATGGAGGTCTGGGTACTTATCGCTGCTATTATATAGAGGTATGCAACCCCGGCCGACATCGTACCACTTTTCAATTTGTGGTGTCCGGGTGCGTTTTGTGCGATTCACGCACTGCGGCGACGTCGGGAATTGCGCCGACGAGTACGCGACCGCTCGCAGAGACAAAGTCCGAAAGCTCGTCAGCCGGGGCGGCGCGCGCAAGCGACGTTCAGCGCAACTTTTCCGTGGAAATACCGAAAGCGGCTCGCACGTTTGCCTTGTATCGGTGAGCTGGGGCACCGTCGTGCACGCGAGAGGTGGAAAGACGGCTTGAAAAGAGAAAATGAGGAATTTCTTTCGGCGCTAACTGCCACCGGCGGCCACGAGTACGGCCCCATGGAGGTCTGGGTACTTATCGCTGCTATTATATAGAGGTATGCGGCCCCGGCCGACATCGTACCACTTTTCAATTTGTGGTGTCCGGGTGCGTTTTGTGCGATTCACGCACTGCGGCGACGTCGGCAATTGCGCCGACGTGTACGCGACCGCTCGCAGAGGCAAAGTCCGAAAGCTCGTCAGCCGGGGCGGCGCGCGCAAGCGACGTTCAGCGCAACTTTTCCGTGGAAATACCGAAAGCGGCTCGCACGTTTGCCTTGTATCGGTGAGCTGGGGCACCGTCGTGCACGCGAGAGGTGGAAAGACGGCTTAAAAAGAGAAAATGAGGAATTTCTTTCGGCGCTAACTGCCACCGGCGGCCACGAGTACGGCCCCATGGAGGTCTGGGTACTTATCGCTGCTATTATATAGAGGTATGCGGCCCCGGCCGACATCGTACCACTTTTCAATTTGTGGTGTCCGGGTGCGTTTTGTGCGATTCACGCACTGCGGCGACGTCGGGAATTGCGCCGACGAGTACGCGACCGCTCGCAGAGACAAAGTCCGAAAGCTCGTCAGCCGGGGCGGCGCGCGCAAGCGACGTTCAGCGCAACTTTTCCGTGGAAATACCGAAAGCGGCTCGCACGTTTGCCTTGTATCGGTGAGCTGGGGCACCGTCGTGCACGCGAGAGGTGGAAAGACGGCTTAAAAAGAGAAAATGAGGAATTTCTTTCGGCGCTAACTGCCACCGGCGGCCACGAGTACGGCCCCATGGAGGTCTGGGTACTTATCGCTGCTATTATATAGAGGTATGCGGCCCCGGCCGACATCGTACCACTTTTCAATTTGTGGTGTCCGGGTGCGTTTTGTGCGATTCACGCACTGCGGCGACGTCGGGAATTGCGCCGACGAGTACGCGACCGCTCGCAGAGACAAAGTCCGAAAGCTCGTCAGCCGGGGCGGCGCGCGCAAGCGACGTTCAGCGCAACTTTTCCGTGGAAATACCGAAAGCGGCTCGCACGTTTGCCTTGTATCGGTGAGCTGGGGCACCGTGGTGCACGCGAGAGGCAGAAACACGGCTTGAAAAGCAAAAATGAGGAATTTCTTTCGGCGCTAACTGCCGCCGGCGGCCACGAGTACGGCCCCATGGAGGTCTGGGTACTTATCGCTGCTATTATATAGAGGTATGCGGCCCCGGCCGACATCGTACCACTTTTCAATTTGTGGTGTCCGGGTGCGTTTTGTGCGATTCACGCACTGCGGCGACGTCGGGAATTGCGCCGACGAGTACGCGACCGCTCGCAGAGACAAAGTCCGAAAGCTCGTCAGCCGGGGCGGCGCGCGCAAGCGACGTTCAGCGCAACTTTTCCGTGGAAATACCGAAAGCGGCTCGCACGTTTGCCTTGTATCGGTGAGCTGGGGCACCGTGGTGCACGCGAGAGGCAGAAACACGGCTTGAAAAGCAAAAATGAGGAATTTCTTTCGGCGCTAACTGCCGCCGGCGGCCACGAGTACGGCCCCATGGAGGTCTGGGTACTTATCGCTGCTATTATATAGAGGTATGCGGCCCCGGCCGACATCGTACCACTTTTCAATTTGTGGTGTCCGGGTGCGTTTTGTGCGATTCACGCACTGCGGCGACGTCGGGAATTGCGCCGACGAGTACGCGACCGCTCGCAGAGACAAAGTCCGAAACCGCGTCAGCCGGGGCGGCGCGCGCAAGCCGACGTTCAGCGCAACTTTTCCGTGGAAATACCGAAAGCGGCTCGCACGTTTGCCTTGTATCGGTGAGCTGGGGCACCGTGGTGCACGCGAGAGGTGGAAATACGCCGACGAGTACGCAAGCCACCGTCCAAAACAACGGTCATGGAGCACAGCACCGTGCGTGGCACAACGTTTGCAGAGAAAGTGCGGCAGCGGAAAGCTCGTTCGCCGTGAAAGTCAGCACAGGATGCGCGGTGGTTCAGGCACGTGAATATTCGCGAAGCCGTACTCGCCGCTGGCGAAACATTGACGATCACGACCCTCTTGCGCGGTGTTGGTTTTCACGACTTCGGCCCTGTGCAGCCGACGTAAACTTTCAAAGTTCGTCAAGGTGCGGCACGATTTCCGCCAAATCCCCGTCGAAAATGCCACGAGTACGGCCCCATGGAGGTCTGGGTACTTATCGCTGCTATTATATGGGGGTTGGAGTGCAGTCGCCCCCCGAGTGCGTGCGACCTGGGTGTCTGATATGCGGCGGGCTCCGTGCCCGTCAAGCGTGTCCCCGGAGCCTCTCCCGTGGATCCCTCGGCAATCGTCTGCAGCCTCATCCGCTTGATGCGTTAGGGGCTGGTTGTCGGACGACGCCGTATCCACGATATCGAGGTGTGTTCCGCATCGTCCTCGGACGAGTCAAATAAGAAAGCGCCGAAGGCGCGGGCGTGACCCGTCGCTTGGCGGCTTTGCCGTCTCGGCTACGTTGCAAGCGCCGATCGGTCCACCAGTGCTGCGGGCTGATGGCAAATCCCGCAAGCCGTGACCGAGTCGACGCAACGAATCTATCGAGAGTGTGCGTGCTTCTTGCCGCGTGGCGATACCCAGCCCTGCGGGGAGGGCGCCGTAGCGAGCTCGAACGCCGTCATCTCGGACTGTGCAAAGAGGTGGGCTTTGCAAAAACGAAGCGTGCTGAGGCGCCTGAAGGTGGCCTCGGCGTCGCAACAACGGCGTCCGGCATGGCTGGACGCGCAGTTGAACGATTACCTGGTTGATCCTGCCAGTAATCATATGCTTGTCTCAAAGATTAAGCCATGCATGTCTAAGTACATGCCGAAATAAGGCGAAACCGCGAATGGCTCATTAAATCAGTTATGGTTCCTTAGATCGTTTCTTCCTACTTGGATAACTGTGGCAATTCTAGAGCTAATACATGCAGTGAGCCTGAAGCCCTTTGGGCGACGGGTGCTTTTATTAGACCAAGATCGATCGGGTTTCGGCCCGTATTGTGTGGTGACTCTGGATAACTTTGTGCTGATCGCATGGCCACGAGCCGGCGACGTTTCTTTCAAGTGTCTGCCTTATCAACTTTCGATGGTAGGTTACTTGCTTACCATGGTTGTTACGGGTAACGGAGAATCAGGGTTCGATTCCGGAGAGGGAGCCTGAGAAACGGCTACCACATCCAAGGAAGGCAGCAGGCGCGCAAATTACCCACTCCCGGCACGGGGAGGTAGTGACGAAAAATAACAATACGGGACTCTTTTGAGGCCCCGTAATTGAAATGAGTACACTCTAAATCCTTTAACGAGGATCAATTGGAGGGCAAGTCTGGTGCCAGCAGCCGCGGTAATTCCAGCTCCAATAGCGTATACTAAAGCTGCTGCGGTTAAAAAGCTCGTAGTTGGATCTCAGTTCCAGACGAGTAGTGCATCTACCCGATGCGACGGCTCGGACTGAACATCATGCCGGTCCTTTCTTGGTGCACTTCATTGTGTGCCTCGAGAAGGCCGGTGCTTTTACTTTGAAAAAATTAGAGTGCTCAACGCAGGCGAGTCGCCTGAATAAACTTGCATGGAATAATAGAACAAGACCTCGTTTCTGTTCTGTTGGTTTTTGGAATACGAGGTAATGATTAAGAGGGACAGACGGGGGCATTCGTATTGCGGCGCTAGAGGTGAAATTCTTGGACCGTCGCAAGACGAACTACTGCGAAAGCATTTGCCAAGAATGTTTTCTTTGATCAAGAACGAAAGTCAGAGGTTCGAAGGCGATCAGATACCGCCCTAGTTCTGACCATAAACGATGCCAACCAGCGATCCGCCTGAGTTACTCAAATGACTCGGCGGGCAGCTTCCGGGAAACCAAAGTATTTGGGTTCCGGGGGAAGTATGGTTGCAAAGCTGAAACTTAAAGGAATTGACGGAAGGGCACCACCAGGAGTGGAGCCTGCGGCTTAATTTGACTCAACACGGGAAAACTTACCCGGCCCGGACACTGGGAGGATTGACAGATTGAGAGCTCTTTCTTGATTCGGTGGATGGTGGTGCATGGCCGTTCTTAGTTGGTGGAGCGATTTGTCTGGTTAATTCCGATAACGAACGAGACTCTAGCCTATTAAATAGGTGCGGGGTTCCCAGCACCTTACAACCTTCTTAGAGGGACAAGCGGCTCCTAGCCGCACGAAACAGAGCAATAACAGGTCTGTGATGCCCTTAGATGTCCGGGGCCGCACGCGCGCTACACTGAAGGAAGCAGCGTGTCTTTATCCCTGTCTGAAAAGACTGGGTAACCCGTGGAACTTCTTTCGTGATTGGGATAGGGGCTTGCAATTGTTCCCCTTGAACGAGGAATTCCCAGTAAGCGCGAGTCATAAGCTCGCGTTGATTACGTCCCTGCCCTTTGTACACACCGCCCGTCGCTACTACCGATTGAATGATTTAGTGAGGTCTTCGGACCGATGTCCGGCGCGGCCTTTCGGTTGCGCCGGTCTGTTGGAAAGATGACCAAACTTGATCATTTAGAGGAAGTAAAAGTCGTAACAAGGTTTCCGTAGGTGAACCTGCGGAAGGATCATTACCGGACTGTGAAGGGTGACGATCGTTTCTGCCCCGTGTGGGTGGAGCGGCTCGCTGCGCCCGACGCTTTCCGCCGCTGTCCCCGCTTGGACGCGGGGACGGCTATACCCGAACATGCGCGGGGACTGCCTGAATTCTGAGGGGCGCCCCGTGCCCAATTTGTTGCGCCCAGCGGGCGGCGGCTGCAACCTTGGACGGTTGGCTTGGCCGCGCCCGTGGGTACAAACGGCGTAACGCACTTTCATGGGTGGGCTTTCAGTCCGCCTCGACGCTCATGCGCGGAATGGGAGTAAGACGACCCGACAAAGCTTTGCCCAGTACGAGAGGAACGGTAGAGGTCGGTCAAGGAACTGGCGGTCGAGAGCTAAAGCTGCCTGCCATCCATCATTCATAGTTGGAACTGCGGTGCAAGCGCTCTCCCGTCCTCCGCGGCAAACGCCGCCGAGTCTGAAAAGGCTGGCGGCTGCCGGTCGCTTCCTGCGGCGAGTATGGAGTAACGACCCGACTATGTTGCTGCCCAAGTACTGAAGGAACGGCGCGGCATTCGGTCGGTCATGGAACTGGCGGTACGAGGGTGTGGCTGCCAAGTACAATAGGAACCGTGGCCCATAACGCCCTCCCGTCCTCCGCGGCAAGTGCCACCGAGCCCGACAGGGCCGGAGGCTGCCGGTCGGCTCCTGCTCGTGACGCGCGAGATGTCGAGATCGCGGTTGAATGCGACGACGTTGGCAGGCTATTCGCCCGCCGCCGAGGGAAAGGCGGCGCTGCTGCGAAGTACGAGAGGAAACGCGGCTTTGCTACGTCGGACGCGTTCCGCGGTTAACGGACTTGTGCGCTTTGGGAAGGCGCCGCACGTCGAAAGAGGATTTACGGA
>NC_051157.2:220328498-220333498 GCF_013339745.2 Dermacentor silvarum
TGTTAAGATTCATTGCGTATTTAGGTAATTAGCACGCATTTTTGTAATCCCACGTGTTGAGGCCATACGTGTGTGTTTCTGTAGTCGCACAGGAACCTAGCTAAATCCACTCACATCATAGTAAATACTTAAAATATGCCTTAGTCCTGCATAGTATAGACTGCTGGTACATTGGGCCACCTCAATTCAACAATAGTTTTAACTCTGACCTCATAAATTTGCATATTTTTACTTCTAAAGTCAACTCAGCTAACCACGGCCCCTTTGGGACCTCGTTGAGTAGAGCATTTGAATCTCTTTCCATCCGCTTTTAAACAGCTATACAAACGAAAAATCTTTGTGTTAGCAGAAAGAATAAACCCCCTGGATTAATTTGAAACCAATATTTTACATATAGTCATTAATAAACACTCAAAAATTTGCATCTTAACTTTGTTTACTGAAGCCTTTGTTTCTATGGGGGCAGCCATCTTTAGAACCCCATCTTACTATTGAGAGTACTCCTAAAAGGAGTCCTAGTGTCGGGTAGGGCACGGACAACATCCGTGATGGCCTAGTAAAGCACGGACAACTTCCTTGAAACTACGTACCGTGGACGTAGGGCACAGACAACAGTTGGAGTGATGCGGTGGAGCATCCCAAGATTTTGAAGGACAAAGTCTACAGGAATACACTAGCAGGAGGTAAACAAGGTTTGAGGAGGACAAAAAAAAAACGTTTAGCAAGGCAGTGAAGCATCCCCCTTTTTGTGAAGGAGAAGTTGCCAAGGTATTAAAGAATCTGGGCAAACAAAAGCTCACTAGAAGATAGAGATGGGCAAGAAGAAAAATGAGGAGAGGTTCCAACCAAAAACCCCGGGCTCAGGAGAGAAAGAGGGTAAACCCGCGAAGTCTCAACCCGGAGCTAGAGAGACGAAAGAAAGAGAAAATGAAAGCGTCACCAAATTGACGTTACTGAAAAGCCCTGTCGACAAAAAGCAAACCCCAGTGAACACAGAAGAACTCGGAGACCATTCTTGTTATGAAGATGACTGGAGCTCAGAGGATGACATCCCTGAGTCATGGGAAGAGACGGAAGCAGCAATGCATCAGACAAGGAGAAAAGCATCAAATGAACAAACAGGAAAGAAGCATTCCGAATCACAGCAAAGCAAAGTGAAAAAGGCCTCAGAAGAAATATCGATCCAACAGGAATCGAGAAATGGCCTGCAAAACAAACAAGAGGACGAAGTGAACGAACAAGACATCCCAACAGTAGAGACCACAAACTTGGGAGCAACATTGAAAAAGATGTCCAAGATTGACAGGTCCTTCATGAAAACTTTGTTGACCTTGGCGGCAGGAACGGAAGACAAGGAAACCCTACTAGATAAACTGCTTACAGAGTTCACGAAATTGAAGAGTCTCACACTGGAGGCCACACATGAAGTTGCAAGGCTCCAGGGGGTCACTGCATCTACACAGGAAAAGAATGCTGAAACCCCAACCTATGCAGCCGTGGTTAAAGGGCAGAATCACAGCCAAGAAATAAACAACGAAATACGCGACTACTTTGACCAAGAAAACAAAGAAAAAAGTATCAAGTCAAAACTGGCACTGATCATAACATCAGATCAGTTAGATAAAGAGCAAATGCAAAGTATTATGAAGAGGAAAGTCGACCCCCACGAGTTGGGTGTTCTTGAGGCTGAAATGCGCCCAGCAAGAGATGGCATTGTAGTAATGGCCTCTTCCAAAAAAGGCCTTCAAAGGCTTGAAGACTTTATAACTAATGATGCCGAGCTAGCCTCCAAGCTCAAGACAAAACATCCGAAAGAAAAAAATCTGGCAATCAAGGTAATTGGAATCGACGAAGAGCTCAGCAATGACGAAATCGGAAAAAAAATTATTCAACAAAATAATCTTCCTTGCAGTACAAAGGAGGTTAAAGTAAACAAAACCTGGAGGGGGAAATATGGAAAGACGGCCATAATCTCCCTGAGTTTGCAGGCATTTGAAGCACTGAAGGGCAGAACCCACCTTACCATAGGGTGGGATAGATGCCCTATGTATGACAACACTTTTGTGCCGAGGTGCACTTTTTGTGCCAAGTATGGCCACACCCAGAGGTGGTGTCAGGCTAGAGTAGCCAAATGCACCGAATGTGGTGGAGGCCATCACTTCAAAGAATGTAGAAAAAATGACTACGAATGCTGCGCTTGCACGGAGGAAGGATTGGACCCCGAGCAGGCAAGTCACTCGATGATGTCGGTGAACTGCCCGACATTCCAGAAAAGGAAGGAGCAGGAACGTGACAAGATTATTCGATACCTGCAGCTTGCAGGAGTATAAAATACTCTTTCAAGGGACACACAGTAAGTACTGTCAGCAACTTTTTCTTTATTATTTTGTATTCCAATCGAAAATGGCAAACACAAAGCCAACTTTAAACGATGAGAAATTAGAAATAATTCAAATTAATTTAGCAAGAGCATTTAAAGCAAATCAGTCTTTAAGTGTTTATCAACAGGATAAACTGCACGATATATCATTAATTCAGGAGCCTTATAACTTAAAAGGAAAAATAATTGGCTTTCCAATGAAACACAAAATATTAGCTTCAAAGGATAATCCCAAAGCTGCAGCTATAATACACTCAGAAAAAATCTCAGTCTTCCCACTAGTATTAGAAGAAAAAATTGTAGCATTTAAAACTAACTTAAATAATAGGGATACTTTAATTATAAACTGTTATTTCCCTCCTAAAGAAAATATTCAACATTTGCTAGCTAGAATCGATGAGATACTTCAAACAGCACATACGACAAACATATTAATAACAGGTGATTTTAACTCCAAGAATATTACATGGGGAGGTAATATTACAGATGACAGAGGTGAGGAACTAATTGAATTCATTATCAAAAATGACCTAATCATTTTAAATAATATGAATAGTGAACCCACCTTCGATTGTAATCGAGGAAAAAGTTGGATCGACTTGACACTAGTATCTTCAGGTATGTTCACATATATAAAGAAATGGGAAGTTACCAAAGACTCAACTTGTAGTGATCATAGGTACATAAAAATACAAATATTTGATAGAAAATGTGTTCCAGTATTTAAAACAACAAAGGAAGGAGAAAGAAAAGCTGTTGAAGAACTTCTAAGTATTGATTGGGGAAATGAGGTAATTAATTTAAACTCTCCAGAAGATATAGAAAATACCGTGAATAAATTCTATAGTATAATAGACCACCTGTTCAAAAAACATCAAAAGAGATTCACTAAAGAGAAAAAACCAGGCAAAATATGGTGGACGACAGATTTAGAAATACAAAGGAAAAAAGTCAGGGCAATGAAAAGGAGATATAAAAAATGTCGAGGAGACTTAAGAGAGGTTTATAAGAATCAATATTATAGAGAACATGATTCGTATGTAGAAAATTTGGCAAGCGCAAAGAGTAACAGTTGGGATGAATTTATATCTAAAGTAACAAAAAATCCTTTTAATTTAGCATACAAGCTGGCTCGTGATCAGTTAAAAACTCCTCTAATAATTAGCAGTATAAAAAAAGAGGACAATTCTTCAACAAGCACGTTAAAAGAGACGGTGGAATATATTTTAGGAAAATTATATACGATCTCTGAACGAGAAACAGAGAACGAAGAAGAAAATTTGAGTGAAGCAAATTATAAAATTCAACAGTGTAATGGAGATGTCCAATTTACCGAACTGGAAATAGACACTGCTATAAGCGGTTTAAGAAAAGACATAGCAGTAGGCCCGGATGGCTTAAGAACAGAGGTAATTCAAACGATGTATAAGCGACATAAAAAATTCTTCCAGGGCTTGTTCAACAGCTGCTTAAAATGGGGACATTT
Source organism: Dermacentor silvarum (assembly GCF_013339745.2). Taxonomy (NCBI): domain Eukaryota; kingdom Metazoa; phylum Arthropoda; class Arachnida; order Ixodida; family Ixodidae; genus Dermacentor; species Dermacentor silvarum. The sequence continues at coordinate 220,332,365 of NC_051157.2, forward strand.
TCCAGAAAGGTGGAAAGAGTCAAAAATAATATTAATTCCGAAAAGGAAAAGTCAGGAAAAACCAGGTGATTTTAGGCCAATAGCAATTAATTCAATTTTTGGTAAAGTATTAGAAAAGCTTCTTAAGGATAGAATTTATTTTTATTTGAATAAAGAGCATCTACTATTAAGAAATCAGTATGGTTTTAAGCACTTAACATCTACAACACATGCATTAGAGAATATAAAAAAGAAGGTAACACAGGCATTATTAGATAAGCAAGCAGTACTAGTGATATCATTAGACATCAAAAATGCATTCAATTCCATAAGCATAAAAGTAATATTAGAATATTTAACTGAACATAAATGTCCAGAAAATCTGAATGTACTATTGGCAGCAATAATGAGGGATAGATCCATATTATATAAAAACGGGGAAGTAGATTTAAAGTACAAGCTTAAGCAGGGTTCTCCGCAAGGATCACCCCTAAGCCCGTTATTATGGACACTCATGATATCAGACTTATTAATTAGGAAACTTCCAGAAAATGCTTACATACAAGCTTTCGCAGACGATATAACTATAATAATTAAAGGGGATTCTAAAAGAAAACTTCAGGAAATAGCAAATAAAACTTTACAAATAGTAGAGAATTGGGGGAAAACAAAGAATATTGATTTCAATCCTGCAAAATCTCAATACATGATCCTAAAAGGAAGATACAAGAAAAGCCCTCCAATCCTAAAATTAGGAGGTAATAAAATTCAACTAGTAGATAAGCTAAAAATTCTAGGGGTAATATTCGATGAAAGCTTTACATTTACTCAGCATCTCGATTATATAAAAGAAAAAGTAATGATCCTGACCTATAATTTGAATAGGTTTACTGGTAAAAACAGAGGCATCAAAGGCAAACAAATGAGAGACATATACAAAAGGGGTATAGAGCGGATAATAACGTATGCTGCCCCAATATGGTACAGAAATATAACACTTGTTGTTAAAAAATTAAGATCCATTCAAAGAAAACCATTATTAGCAATAACAAAAGCCTATAAAACTGTTGCCAACAGTGCTTTAAATGTTTTAGCAAATATTCCTCCAGTGAACTTGAGAATAGAGAAAGAAATAGAAATGTTTGACATATTACA
>NC_051157.2:220338498-220352053 GCF_013339745.2 Dermacentor silvarum
TGCCGCGCGCTTGCGCGCCGCCCCACTCACCCGCAGACTGTCAACACAGAGCAGGAGGAATCCCGGGTTTTTTTTTTTTTCTTCTCCTTCCTACCCCGATGGACGCGGTGGCGGACTTTCGGTGCGTCGAGTGCGGCTTAAAGACTTTCTTTGCCGCCCCGGTTGACATGGTAGCGGACTTTGCGGGTTCTTTCCCGCGGCTGTTGGCGTGTTCTGTTTTCCTGTGTTTTTTTTTTTTTTTTTTTTTTAGGTGCGCTCGTAGTCAGGGTAGGCAAGCGCCACGTATCACTGATGAAAACTGGCCGCGTTTGAATGCATAAAATTCTAATGAAAATATCTAATGAAAACCAAACCAGTAAGAAAGGCGTCCAAAATTGCCAAATTTTCATTTCAGAACACATTTACATTTAAGAACATTTGTTGTTTTCTTTGCTGCCTCGGCTGAATAATTCTGAAGCAGGATTTGCCACAAAAGCAATTCTTTTTTTTTTTTCTTTTCGAGCGCTTTTTTTCTTGCGTTTCCGTGGTCCCTTACAAAAATAGTTCTTCTGCAGCACAGTGTGCGTGTGTTCAAATTTGAGAAAAAGCCCTGTTCTAAATAGAAAGAAGAAAACAATTTCGGTTAGAGCAACTGCAGAAGAAGAAACGATGTTCCGATTCTGAAGCAGGTTCTGATTTGTCACAATCGCAATTCTCTCTTTTTTTTTTTTTTCGTGCGCTTTTTCTCCTTGCATTTCCGTGGTCCCTTACAAAAATAGTTCTTCTGCAGCAGTGTGCGTGTGTTCAAATTTGAGAATGATCTGATTCTGAAGCAGGCTCTGATTAGCCACAATCACAATTCTTTTTTTTTTTTTTCGTGCGCTTTTTTTCCTTGCATTTCCGCGGTACCCCTTACAAAAATGGTCCTTCTGCAGCACATGCAACACACACAGCGTGCGTGTGTGTGTTCAAATTTGAGAATGATGGAAGTACCTAGCGCTGCAACTAGAACAAGAATTAATTATGAGTAAAAATGCACACTACCGAAGCCCAATCCCTGTTCTAAATAAAATGAAGAAAACAATTTCGGTTAGAGCAACTGCAGAAGAAGAAACAACGTTCTGATTCTGAAGCAGGTTCTGATTTGCCACAATCACATTTCTTTTTTTTTTTTTCGTGCGCTTTTTTCCCTTGCATTTCCGTGGTCCCTTACAAAAATGGTTCTTCTGCAGCACATGCACAAGCAATAAACGACGACACAATCGTCAGCGATATTTTCCTGGCCATTTAAAGAAATGTTTTCCGATCCATTTACACACATACACACACATGTGTGTGTGTGTGTGTGTTCAAATTTGAGAATGTTCACACTACCTAACGCTAGAAAAAGAAGAATTTATTTTCTCACTCGCGAAAATAAAACACATACTACAGAAGCTGTTCTATAAATAAAAAGAAGAAAACAAATTTTGTTAGAGCAAGTGCAGCAAAGATGTCAAGTTGTCTACACACAGCAGCGAAAGAATTACGATTTGAACAAATAAATAGCAAAACAATTCAGGTTAATGCGAGAAAACAAGTAAGCTGATGACATGGCATAACGCTGTCGCCGCCCCCCCTGCCTTTCGTCACGTCTCCGAGCTAGGCGCCAGTCCGGCCCGCGAGCAGCTTCCGTTATCTCCTTGCTATCCGCGGCGTTCACTGATACAGACTGATATGACGCCGCGCCTGTAGTATCTAAAAGCCCAAGGAGCGGGGTTGGCGCCACAGCGCAACGTGGCGCCCGACGGAATGACGAAGTAAATTTGGCGGCCCGCCGGCATTGAAGCGTTAGGCCAACGCCGCAGACAGCAAAGAGATAACGCAAGCTGCTCGTTTGGTCGGACCAGCGGTGACGTCAAGAGACGTGACGAAAGCGCCGGGGGGTGGCGACATCGACGACAGAGACGCTCTTTTTGCGGCCAGTTTCCGTTTCAAGCAGCCTGCCAAGAGGAACTAATTGTTCGCGTAGCTCCCACATGAACTCCGCTATTCAAATTCGATCCTTGGGCTAGGTAGTGTCGAGGACGGGCCCCAAAGTACTCATTTGCTATAGCCACCTATTGTTGATCATTAGAAAGTTAATTAGCGTAAATTTGCTAATTACGCACGTAATTGCGGAAATTGCTCTGTATTATCTAGAGGCCGCCAATCCGTACACTGGAATGGCAAACATAACTTGACAAAGATTTACATTTTACTAATTTTAAAATTTGGTGCAGCTAAAAAAAAAAAAAAAAAAAAAACACCCTGTATACTGACAGACTTCGGTTGCTTTACAAAAAATAGGCTAAAGGACCACCACTGTTTATATAAAGACGGAAACAGGCGGAAATTGTCAAGTGCTTTTTGCAAAATGAATAAATTTAGAATCTATTCTGGTGCTCGCAGTTTCGAGCAAAGAATGTGGAGCAAGAGAGATATGGAAAAAAAAAAGTCACTACTTTCTTCGCGCGGCGGGATTCGAACCAGGGTACACACGATCCGAAGGGGAGTGCTATCCACTAACGATAACCACTGGACTATGGCACCCACTCTTGCAGAACGAGAATTTATGGGTACCATAAATGCTTGCTCGTTGTACCGTTGCGTTGTACCGACGATTGTAAGACAACTTGCTATGGGCCACAGAAAGAGAAAATGAGAGCGTGAGACACACAGAGAGGAAAAGAAAGCGAGAGGAAAAGAAAAGAACGCTTACAGAGTTTACTACTGTTTCATACGTTTTCACAAGCGTGGATCGTCCTTAATTTTTTTTTTTTTTTTTTACTTTCGCTGAAAATGCAGAAATCGTAGGGCGACTTTTGGTATATTATGTACGTACGCGCGCGGCCACGTACATGCCTAATTAAATGGTCTATCTGAAACCACGGCTGTGCTGACGTACGCGTGGGCACGAGCGAATTTAGTTATTGAGCACCAGCTACGACACGAGAAACGTTTAACTCGGAACAAGCGTTGCTGGTCGCCGATTCCTGCGCTAGTCCACCGTCTACATAAACATCGGTTCGCAAATTAAGTTCCGCTACATGAAGTGAGGTGTAAATGGAACTTTTTTTTTTTTTTAAGCGAAAATCGATGTCCACTGTCAAACGTTTCGATACTTGTCTAGCTCATGCTGCAGTGCACGGCTACAAGGGGTGCACGGTGAATCGGCTCAGCTGTGCAGGCATTGCACGGCTGAGTGACATTATATTGCGGCTAGCGACAGTGTCGGCGCCGCGACCGTTTCAAGCTTTCAAATCAAGCTGATTCTCAGCTTTCATTTCTTTTTTAATACATAGGAGAGGAGGCTTGGAGGAATACAAAACAACAAAATACATTTGTTTTCGGATAAAACAATTGCCGTTTTTCGAAATTTGCGTTTTCCCCCCGACCAAGCACAATTCATTACCCTTTCTTTACGGCTTCACCGTCGCGCAGCGCTGCTCTGCGCTTTAGCCGAACCAACAGGCAAACTTATGGGCGCCGCCATTTTGGAAAAAAGGCCGCAGACATATTGCGACCTAACTCGGCGAGTTTTCAACGCAGACTGATGAAATTAGCTTTATTTTAACGAGAAAAATGCGACAAGTGCCACAACTAACAGCTAGATGCTCGACGGATTTCCTAAAGGCACAAAACCGCTCCTTACTGTAATTATGACAACGAGTGTTACCGCGCGCCATCTAGCATTTGTACGCCACAGCGATGCACTTCGCGCTTCCTTTGTCCGTACATAGATGGCGCCCATAGTTTTTTTGCCTGTTGGTTCGGCTTAGCGCAGAGCAGCGCTGCGCGACGGTGAAGCCGTTGTGAAAGGGTAATGAGTCGTGCTCGGTCGGGGGGAAAACGCAAATTTCGAAAAACGGCAATTGTTTTATACGAAAACAAATCTATTTTGTTGTTTTGTATTCCTCCAAGCCTCCTCTCCTATGTATTAAAAAAATCAAAGCTGAGAATCAGGTACAAGACAGCGAAAAATGCAAGAAACACTCGCCCGGACCCATGAAAGTGCGAATTTTTCCGGATTTCGCACACGCGGCATATCGCTCCGCGGCGTTGCTTGCTCTTGCTTTTTAGTGGAGATGTAGGTAGGCCTGGCCCCTTCTCCCCAGAGCTCACATCGGCATCGCGGCAGTTTTGCTGAAAATGGGAAAAGAAAACCATTTCCCGGCCGAAGTCCAGCATCTTTAAACATTAAAACGTGTTTGTCCCAGTTCTTCAATTTGTAGCATTTATAGAGTTTGTGCACTAAAATTTGCGTACTTTACGTAGTGTGATCATAATGAAATTTCGCATGCTTATCCTTTAACATGTCCTGAATGCAAAGAAACAACTTTCAGAGCTTTCCACAAATATTTTCAGGAATTATAATTAGGAAAATTTCTTCGTTGAGAATGGTAAAACTGAAACTAGGCGTTGTAAATTTTTTGTAGACTAAAGCACGAATGTTGCAGTATATTTTTGCGGCTGTATGGAATGGTACTATTTATAGGGAGAAATATGAGCTATTTCTTCGTGTTTTCTTATGCTCACTGGTATCGCCTAAGCTTCCACAAAAAATGCATTGTTTTGACAGATGCATGGCGTGCGAATCATTCACCAAATGAGCAATAAAAAAAACTAAAAGCGGATTTGAAAACGTAGGCGCAAATGGTGAAAATTTCGTTGAGCTCTCAGGAATATTTAAAGAAGAGGTTTGGCGAGTTTGGCCGTCATGTGGCGCTTATTAGGGTATGTTTTATGTTGCGCCTAATTAGTTAATCAATTTAGATAAATTACGCAAAGTGTTTAGTGTTCATGTTAGGGCCCAGTGCGTTTCGTTTCTTTGTAGAGGGCCTTCCAAAACGACCAATGCATCTTTTTTTTTTTTTTTTTTTTTTTTTTTTCGGCAACACGCATGACATGCTGCGTAGTGATTTTTTCCGGCGTTTAATGAAACGCCACCAAATAGATAATAAACCCACGTATTTCACGCGCGCGCGCGCACACACACACACACACACAAAAATATATATATACATGTGTGTTAGCGTGCGTGCGCGCGCGCGCGCGTGCGTGCCAGCTGAACAAGTGACGGAAATTGCGTTTCGTTATATCTCGGAGACTGCTGTTCGCTTTATGGAATAAAAAAACTGATAATTTATCTTTGAGGAAAATCCTTGAATGCTTGGTGCACGCACGAAGCGGTTAAGTTAGAGACTTGCGTGTTTTTGGTTAGACAGTGCAATTCACCTACAGCTTTTAAAGAAGAGGTTTGGCGAGTTTGGCCGTCATGTGGCGCTTATTAGGGTATGTTTTATGTTGCGCCTAATTAGTTAATCAATTTAGATAAATTACGCAAAGTGTTTAGTGTTCACGTTAGGGCCCAGTGCGTTTCGTTTCTTTGTAGAGGGCCTTCCAAAACGACCAATGCATCTTTTTTTTTTTTTTTTTTTTTTTGCGGCAAGAAATGTTTATTATTGCGGAAAATGTTTATTATTCACTTTAGGGATAATTACGTTTCATTTTGTTCTTGAGGGCATTTTAAAACAACCCATCTTTTTTTTTTTTTCTTTTTTTTTTTTTTTTTTGCAGCAACACACATCCAGTGTGGTGAATTATTCCGGCGTTTATTGAAAGCCCGCGAAATGTGAAATAACCCCACGTGACTGAGCTTATGTGCTACTCTATTGCGTGCACACACACACAGTCACTCACACACGCACATCTATATATATATATATATATATATATATATATATATATATATATATACAGCGGGCTTCAGTGCACACTTTCAAAAACTCCTAAAGGTTGCCTGTGGCAGAATGCCCAAGTCTAGTTCATGAGCTGGTCTGCTCTAAGTGGCGGACATTACTTGCACAAGCAATTGAAATGCTTAGCCGAATAATAATGAAACAGTCACTAATTAGGTTAACTAATTACCTGATGGACCACGTTGGAATGTACAAATTGTAGCCGTGGAGTTTGCAAGGCGGATCCACTCGAAACGAATTCTCGGGATGACAACAGTTTCGAGATATTGATGTAGATAATAATGAAAGCAGCTCTCGCGTGCACCACGGTGCCCCGGCTCACCGATTCAAGGAAAACGTGAGAGCCGCTTTTGATATTACCACGGACAAGTTGCACGGAACGTCGCTTGCACGCGCCGCCCGGCTAATGTTGTTTAGGACTTTCTCAACACGGGCGCTCGCCGCTTTGTCAGCGCCATCTCTTAACTGTGCGCCCTGTTTGAACGGCTACTAGCGTTCTGGAAAGCGTCCGTCCGAATTGATACACCACTTTGGCCTCGGTAGCGCTGCGATTTATGCTTCAAATTTGCGTGAAACACTGCTTGCGCGTCCCGCCCCTGCTGATGCGATTTCGGATTTTGTAGCTGCATGCGGGCTATAGCTATAAAATTTGGGCGAATGCACCTGCGCGAAGCAAGTGCCCCGCTTGGTCCTTTTGCGGCATTTAACGTGAGTGTAATTCTTTCAGTTAATATGCAATACGAAGCCTCGAGCCACTTGGTATTATTGGAGGGACAGTGAGACCAATTTTGTTTAGAAATTGTTTAGAAACGATGAGGACGTGCACCTTCCAGCCATCTGCCTTCCCCATCATAAAGCGTCCTTGCTGCGCGTAATTGGAACAAACGCTTTTTCGGGCGCCCTTCAATGCAAACACACCTGTTTCTTTGCGTAAAAAAAAAAAAAAAAAAAAAAAAAAACAGATAATACTGGGGTTTTGCGTGCCAAAACCGCGGTCTGATTATGAGGCACGCCGTAGTGGACAACTCCGAAATAAATTAGACTACCTGGGGTTCCTTTAACGTGCTCCTACACCTTAGTGCACGGTTTATTTTTTTTTTCTGCCCCAACGAAAAGCGGCTGCCGTGGCTGGGATTCGATCCCATGACCTCGCGCTCAGTAGCCAAACGCTATACCCACTGAGCAAACACGGCTGGTTTGTTTCTTTGTGTATTTGCTTTTGTTAGCTGTCTTTTTTTTTCAGTTTAGTTGTAACTGCTTTGCTGTTTATTCACTGTCATATACAAGGTATAATAAAGCAAGCCACTTTTTGTTTCTTCTTTTTTTTTTGTATTTCTTGCCAAGAGGTTCGAGCTGTTTTTATTCCCCGGCCGCCACTGTCATCATGAAATCGAGTGTTACCTTGCGCCGTCTAGGTTTTTTACGCAATGGCGACGGACTTCGCGCTTGCTATTTCCGTAGATAGGTGGCGGTAACGTGTTTTCGCATCCATATCAACAGTCACTGGCCACCGCTGGTATTATTTAAACAAGTGTTCCAGCTTTCTTACGCTATGACGCACTTCGGCGTTCTTATTTCCGTACATCCATGACGTGATTTTGACTCTTTCAGTGTGGGCGCTCCTGTGTGTGTGTGCGCGCGCGCGTGCGTGCTTGCGTACGTGCGTGCGTGTATATACGTACATACATACATTTATACAGGATTTTTATGTGACTAGAACCGATGATGTTATTGACAGCGGGCAGCCACAACTCAATGAAACCAATGACATATGTGTTGCTGTCATGTGACGCTCCTTATGTTAAGTTTTATGTTGCGCCTAATTAGTTAATCAATAAGGATTAATTGCGGAAATGTTTATTATTCACTTTAGGGCCAATTACGTTTCATTTCGTTCTTGAGGGCATTTCAAAACGACCCATCTTTTCTTTTTTTTTTTTTTTTTTTTTTTTTGCAGCCACACACATCCAGTGTGGTGAATTATTCCGGCGTTTATTGAAAGCCCGCGAAATGTGAAATAACCCCACGTGACTGAGCTTATGTGCTACTCTATTGCGTGCACACACACACAGTCACTCACACACGCATATATATATACGGGGGGCTTCAGCGAACACTTTCAAAAACTCTTCAATAGTGTCTGTGGCAGAATGCCCAAGTCTAGTTCATGAGCTGGTCTGCTCTAAGTGGCGGACATTACTTGCACAAGCAATTGAAATGCTTAGCCGAATAATAATGAAACAGTCACTAATTAGGTTAACTAATTACCTGATGGACCACGTTGGAATGTACAAATTGTAGCCGTGGAGTTTGCAAGGCGGATCCACTCGAAACGAATTCTCGGGATGACAACAGTTTCGAGATATTGATGTAGATAATAATGAAAGCAGCTCTCGCGTGCACCACGGTGCCCCGGCTCACCGATTCAAGGAAAACGTGAGAGCCGCTTTTGATATTACCACGGACAAGTTGCACGGAACGTCGCTTGCACGCGCCGCCCGGCTAATGTTGTTTAGGACTTTCTCAACACGGGCGCTCGCCGCTTTGTCAGCGCCATCTCTTAACTGTGCGCCCTGTTTGAACGGCTACTAGCGTTCTGGAAAGCGTCCGTCCGAATTGATACACCACTTTGGCCTCGGTAGCGCTGCGATTTATGCTTCAAATTTGCGTGAAACACTGCTTGCGCGTCCCGCCCCTGCTGATGCGATTTCGGATTTTGTAGCTGCATGCGGGCTATAGCTATAAAATTTGGGCGAATGCACCTGCGCGAAGCAAGTGCCCCGCTTGGTCCTTTTGCGGCATTTAACGTGAGTGTAATTCTTTCAGTTAATATGCAATACGAAGCCTCGAGCCACTTGGTATTATTGGAGGGACAGTGAGACCAATTTTGTTTAGAAATTGTTTAGAAACGATGAGGACGTGCACCTTCCAGCCATCTGCCTTCCCCATCATAAAGCGTCCTTGCTGCGCGTAATTGGAACAAACGCTTTTTCGGGCGCCCTTCAATGCAAACACACCTGTTTCTTTGCGTAAAAAAAAAAAAAAAAAAAAACAGATAATACTGGGGTTTTGCGTGCCAAAACCGCGGTCTGATTATGAGGCACGCCGTAGTGGACAACTCCGAAATAAATTAGACTACCTGGGGTTCCTTTAACGTGCTCCTACACCTTAGTGCACGGTTTATTTTTTTTTTCTGCCCCAACGAAAAGCGGCTGCCGTGGCTGGGATTCGATCCCATGACCTCGCGCTCAGTAGCCAAACGCTATACCCACTGAGCAAACACGGCTGGTTTGTTTCTTTGTGTATTTGCTTTTGTTAGCTGTCTTTTTTTTTTCAGTTTAGTTGTAACTGCTTTGCTGTTTATTCACTGTCATATACAAGGTATAATAAAGCAAGCCACTTTTTGTTTCTTCTTTTTTTTTTGTATTTCTTGCCAAGAGGTTCGAGCTGTTTTTATTCCCCGGCCGCCACTGTCATCATGAAATCGAGTGTTACCTTGCGCCGTCTAGGTTTTTTACGCAATGGCGACGGACTTCGCGCTTGCTATTTCCGTAGATAGGTGGCGGTAACGTGTTTTCGCATCCATATCAACAGTCACTGGCCACCGCTGGTATTATTTAAACAAGTGTTCCAGCTTTCTTACGCTATGACGCACTTCGGCGTTCTTATTTCCGTACATCCATGACGTGATTTTGACTCTTTCAGTGTGGGCGCTCCTGTGTGTGTGTGCGCGCGCGCGTGCGTGCTTGCGTACGTGCGTGCGTGTATATACGTACATACATACATTTATACAGGATTTTTATGTGACTAGAACCGATGATGTTATTGACAGCGGGCAGCCACAACTCAATGAAACCAATGACATATGTGTTGCTGTCATGTGACGCTCCTTATGTTAAGTTTTATGTTGCGCCTAATTAGTTAATCAATAAGGATTAATTGCGGAAAATGTTTATTATTCACTTTAGGGCCAATTACGTTTCATTTCGTTCTTGAGGGCATTTCAAAACGACCCATCTTTTTCTTTTTTTTTTTTTTTTTTTTTTTTTTTTTTTTTTTTGCAGCCACACACATCCAGTGTGGTGAATTATTCCGGCGTTTATTGAAAGCCCGCGAAATGTGAAATAACCCCACGTGACTGAGCTTATGTGCTACTCTATTGCGTGCACACACACACAGTCACTCACACACGCATATATATATACGGGGGGCTTCAGCGAACACTTTCAAAAACTCTTCAATAGTGTCTGTGGCAGAATGCCCAAGTCTAGTTCATGAGCTGGTCTGCTCTAAGTGGCGGACATTACTTGCACAAGCAATTGAAATGCTTAGCCGAATAATAATGAAACAGTCACTAATTAGGTTAACTAATTACCTGATGGACCACGTTGGAATGTACAAATTGTAGCCGTGGAGTTTGCAAGGCGGATCCACTCGAAACGAATTCTCGGGATGACAACAGTTTCGAGATATTGATGTAGATAATAATGAAAGCAGCTCTCGCGTGCACCACGGTGCCCCGGCTCACCGATTCAAGGAAAACGTGAGAGCCGCTTTTGATATTACCACGGACAAGTTGCACGGAACGTCGCTTGCACGCGCCGCCCGGCTAATGTTGTTTAGGACTTTCTCAACACGGGCGCTCGCCGCTTTGTCAGCGCCATCTCATAACTGTGCGCCCTGTTTGAACGGCTACTAGCGTTCTGGAAAGCGTCCGTCCGAATTGATACACCACTTTGGCCTCGGTAGCGCTGCGATTTATGCTTCAAATTTGCGTGAAACACTGCTTGCGCGTCCCGCCCCTGCTGATGCGATTTCGGATTTTGTAGCTGCATGCGGGCTATAGCTATAAAATTTGGGCGAATGCACCTGCGCGAAGCAAGTGCCCCGCTTGGTCCTTATGCGGCATTTAACGTGAGTGTAATTCTTTCAGTTAATATGCAATACGAAGCCTCGAGCCACTTGGTATTATTGGAGGGACAGTGAGACCAATTTTGTTTAGAAATTGTTTAGAAACGATGAGGACGTGCACCTTCCAGCCATCTGCCTTCCCCATCATAAAGCGTCCTTGCTGCGCGTAATTGGAACAAACGCTTTTTCGGGCGCCCTTCAATGCAAACACACCTGTTTCTTTGCGTAAAAAAAAAAAAAAAAACAGATAATACTGGGGTTTTGCGTGCCAAAACCGCGGTCTGATTATGAGGCACGCCGTAGTGGACAACTCCGAAATAAATTAGACTACCTGGGGTTCTTTAACGTGCTCCTACACCTTAGTGCACGGTTTATTTATTTATTTATTTTTTTTTTTTCATTTCGCCCCCATCGAAAAGCGGCTGCCGTGGCTGGGATTCGATCCCATGACCTCGCGCTCAGTAGCCAAACGCTATACCTACTGAGCAAACACGGCTGGTTTGTTTCTTTGTGTATTTGCTTTTGTTAGCTGTCTTTTTTTTTTCAGTTTAGTTGTAACTGCTTTGCTGTTTATTCACTGTCATATACAAGGTATAATAAAGCAAGCCACTTTTTGTTTCTTCTTTTTTTTTGTATTTCTTGCCAAGAGGTTCGAGCTGTTTTTATTCCCCGGCCGCCACTGTCATCATGAAATCGAGTGTTACCTTGCGCCGTCTAGGTTTTTTACGCAATGGCGACGGACTTCGCGCTTGCTATTTCCGTAGATAGGTGGCGGTAACGTGTTTTCGCATCCATATCAACAGTCACTGGCCACCGCTGGTATTATTTAAACAAGTGTTCCAGCTTTCTTACGCTATGACGCACTTCGGCGTTCTTATTTCCGTACATCCATGACGTGATTTTGACTCTTTCAGTGTGGGCGCTCCTGTGTGTGTGTGCGCGCGCGCGTGCGTGCTTGCGTACGTGCGTGCGTGTATATACGTACATACATACATTTATACAGGATTTTTATGTGACTAGAACCGATGATTTTATTGACAGCGGGCAGCCACAACTCAATGAAACCAATGACATATGTTTTGCTGTCATGTGACGCTCCTTATGTTAAGTTTTATGTTGCGCCTAATTAGTTAATCAATAAGGATTATTTGCGGAAATTGTTTATTATTCACTTTAGGGCCAATTACGTTTCATTTCGTTCTTGAGGGCATTTTAAAACGACCGATCTATTTTTTTTTGCAGCAACACACATCCAGTGTGGTGAATTATTCCCGCGTTTATTGAAAGCCCGCGAAATGTGAAATAACCCCACGTGACTGAGCTTATGTGCTACTCTATTGCGTGCACACACACACAGTCACTCACACACGCTTATATATATATATATATATATATATATATATATATATACACACACAGGGGGTTTCAGCGAGCACTTTCAAAAATTCTTTTAAGTGCACACTGCAAATTCTGTAGGCGCATATGCATAAAGCTTCTTACAATTTCTGAATAGCAAAAGTCATGCTTTTTTACTTCGCGTGAGGCAATCTTACCAACACAAATCGTTTGTCGCAGCAGTTATCTGTGATTACTCATTCAAACAATATCATTAAGCTAGACCGGTTGAAAGACTGACGGCCGCACATTTCGCATCCCCTAACAAAGACGAGGTGGAGTTATCCGAGCTGGAGCTGTGGTCTGGAAAAAAATAGAAGTAATATAAGTTTGATGTTTACACACAACGCAATTGCAGGAACAAATTTGAGCACTGTTTCCACAAAACAGTGCATTCAATTGATGTACGTCAACTCCTGTTATATTTTGTGGTAGGATTTATGCTAAAAATATGGCACAAAAATTTAACAATCCAAATTCTTATTTTAACTGCTACTGTATTGCAATAACAGGTTTGGTAATGCTACTTTCTCAACAGTTGCCTGAAAACACTGATCAGTTTCTTACAGCTAAATAATATTCATCACTGAATTTCGTATTAACTTGTCAATAAGGCACTGAGGGATTAGTTTGTTCAACCTATTTCTATACTCGTCTTCCTAGTTCTGCAGAATGCCTATTACTGGAAGACGGTATTCCAAATGTTGTAAGCCACTGGTAAACGGTCTATGAGCATTTCCTATTATACACCAATTCGTTTTGCACATGGGGAATGGCGGGAACACCGGAGCGCGTGGCTCGCTCGATCAGCGCCGACGTAAGCACCTTGGTACGCATTGCGCGCCAGCGCGACTTGACCAGAAGGTAAATACGTTCCTTCTGAACAAAAACTGCTCGCGTGCTTAGTTCTCAGTTAACAACGCGAACATCGCACATCAGAGATGAATTATCCATAAATAAGAACAGACAAGAAGACGTTTTTTTTTTCGTTTTTTTTTTCACGTACATTTTGCGGGGCAACGTAAAATGCACCCGGCGCCGTAGCAGGAACGCGAAGGAAACGGCGCTTGCAATGCTTTCTGCACTAGCACAGTGCTCCTTCAAATGGTCTCCAACCTTGTGAAGCTCTAGGTGAATTGCACTGTCTAACCAAAAACACGCAAGTCTCTAACTTAACCGCTTCGTGCGTGCACCAAGCATTCAAAGATTTTCCTCAAAGATAAATTATCAGTTTTTTTATTCCATAAAGCGAACAGCAGTCGCCGAAATATAACGAAACGCACTTTCCGTCACTTGTTCAGCTGGCATCGCACGCGCGCGCGCGCGCCAGCACGCTAACACACATGTATATATATATATATATATATATATATATAATATATATATATACTATTATATATGTGTGTGGTGTGGTTGTGTGTGGGTGTGTGTGTGCGCGCGCGCGCGCGTGAAATACGTGGGTTTATTATCTATTTGGTGCGTTTCATTAA
>NC_051157.2:220352153-220362153 GCF_013339745.2 Dermacentor silvarum
AACCGGGGGGGGGTCGGCGCTGATCGAGCGAGCCACGCGCTCCGGTGTTCCCCGCCATTCCCCATGTGCAAAACGTTGGTGTATAATAGAAATGCTCATAGACCGTTTACCAGGGCTTACAACATTTGGAATACCGTCTTCCAGTAATAGGCTCTGCGAAACTAGGAAGACGAGTATAGAAATAGGTTGAACAAACTAATCCCTCAGTGCCTTATTGACAAGTTATACGAAATTCAGTGATGAATATATTTAGCTGTAAGAAACTGATCAGTGTTTTCGGCAACTGTTGAGAAAGTAGCATTACCAAACCTGTTATGCAATACAGTAG
Source organism: Dermacentor silvarum (assembly GCF_013339745.2). Classification (NCBI taxonomy): domain Eukaryota; kingdom Metazoa; phylum Arthropoda; class Arachnida; order Ixodida; family Ixodidae; genus Dermacentor; species Dermacentor silvarum. The sequence continues at coordinate 220,352,482 of NC_051157.2, forward strand.
CAGTTAAAATAAGAATTTGGATTGTTAAATTTTTGGCCTATTTTTAGCATAAATACCTACCACAAAATATAACAGGAGTTGACGTACATCATTGAATGCACTGTTTTGTGGAAACAGTGCTCAAGTTTGTCCTGCAATGCGTTGTGTGTAACATCAAACTTATATTATCTATTTGTTTTCCAGACCACAGCTCCAGCTCGGGATAACTCCACCTCGTCTTTGTTAGGGATGCGAAATGTGCGGCCGTCAGTCTTTCAACCGGTCTAGCTTAATGATATTGTTTGACAGAGTAATCACAGATAACTGCTGCGACAAACGATTTGTGTTGGTAAGATTGCCTCACGGAAGTAAAACGCATGACTTTGCTATTCAGAAATTGTAAGAAGTTATGCATATGCGCCTACAGAATTTGCAGTGTGCACTTAAAAGAATTTTTGAAAGTGCTCGCTGAACCCCCTGTGTGTGTATATATATATATATATATATATACTATATATATAAGCGTGTTGAGTGTGACGTGTGTGTGTGCACGCAATAGAGTAGCACATAAGCTCAGTCACGTGGGGTATTTCACATTTCGCGGGCTTTCAATAAACGCGGGAATAATTCACCACACTGGATGTGTGTTGCTGCAAAAAAAAAAAAAAAAAAAATAGATCGGTCGTTTTAAATGCCCTCAAGAACGAAATGAAACGTAATTGGCCCTAAAGTGAATAATAAACAATTTCCGCAAATAATCCTTATTGATTAACTAATTAGGCGCAACATAAAACTTAACATAAGGAGCGTCACATGACAGCAAAACATATGTCATTGGTTTCATTGAGTTGTGGCTGCCCGCTGTCAATAAAATCATCGGTTCTAGTCACATAAAAATCCTGTATAAATGTATGTATGTACGTATATACACGCACGCACGTACGCAAGCACGCACGCGCGCGCACACACACACACAGGAGCGCCCACACTGAAAGAGTCAAAATCACGTCATGGATGTACGGAAATAAGAACGCCGAAGTGCGTCATAGCGTAAGAAAGCTGGAACACTTGTTTAAATAATATCAGCGGTGGCCAGTGACTGTTGATATGGATGCGAAAACACGTTACCGCCATCTATCTACGGAAATAGCAAGCGCGAAGTCCGTCGCCATTGCGTAAAAAACCTAGACGGCGCAAGGTAACACTCGATTTCATGATGACAGTGGCGGCCGGGGAATAAAAACAGCTCGAACCTCTTGGCAAGAAATACAAAAAAAAGAAGAAACAAAAAGTGGCTTGCTTTATTAAACCTTGTCTCTGACAGTGAATAAACAGCAAAGCAGTTACAACTAAACTGAAAAAAAAAGACAGCTAACAAAAGCAAGTACACAAAGAAACAAACCAGCCGTGTTTGCTCAGTAGGTATAGCGTTTGGCTACTGAGCGCGAGGTCATGGGATCGAATCCCAGCCACGGCAGCCGCTTTTCGATGGGGGCGAAATGAAAAAAAAAATAAATAAATAAACCTGTGCACTAAGGTTTAGGAGCACGTTTAAGAACCCCAGGTAGTCTAATTTATTTCGGAGTTGTCCACTACGGCGTGCATCATAATCAGACCGCGGTTTTGGCACGCAAAACCGCAGTATTATCTGTTTTTTTTTTTTTTTTACGCAAAGAAACAGGTGTGTTTGCATTGAATGCACCCGGAAAAGCGTTTGTTCCAATTACGCGCAGCAAGGACGCTTTATGATGGGGAAGGCAGATGGCTGGAAGGTGCACGTCCTCATCGTTTCTAAACAATTTCTAACAAAATTGGTCTCACTGTCCCTCCAATAATACCAAGTGGCTCGAGGCTTCGTATTGCATATTAACTGAAAGAATTACACTCACATTAAATGCCGCATAAGGACCAAGCGGGGCACTTGCTTCGCGCAGGATGCATTCACACAAATTTTATAGCTACAGCCCGCCTGCAGCTACAAAATCCGAAATCGCATCAGCAGGGGCGGGAAGCGCAAGCAGCGTTTCACGCAAATTTGAAGCATAAATCGCAGCGCTACCGAGGCCAAAGTGGTGTATCAATTCGGACGGACGCTTTCCAGAACGCTAGTAGCCGTTCAAACAGGGCGCACAGTTAAGAGATGGCGCTGACAAAGCGGCGAGCGCCCGTGTTGAGAAAGTCCTAAACAACATTAGCCGGGCGGCGCGTGCAAGCGACGTTCCGTGCAACTTGTCCGTGGTAATATCAAAAGCGGCTCTCACGTTTTCCTTGAATCGGTGAGCCGGGGCACCGTGGTGCACGCGAGAGCTGCTTTCATTATTATCTACATCAATATCTCGAAACTGTTGTCATCCCGAGAATTCGTTTCGAGTGGATCCGCCTTGCAAACTCCACGGCTACAATTTGTACATTCCAACGTGGTCCATCAGGTAATTAGTTAACCTAATTAGTGACTGTTTCATTATTATTCGGCTAAGCATTTCAATTGCTTGTGCAAGTAATGTCCGCCACTTAGAGCAGACCAGCTCATGAACTAGACTTGGGCATTCTGCCACAGGCAACCTTTAGGAGTTTTTGAAAGTGTTCACTGAAGCCCGCTGTATATATATATATATATATATATATATATATATATATATATATATATATATGCGTGTGTGAGTGACTGTGTGTGTGTGCACGCAATAGAGTAGCACATAAGCTCAGTCACGTGGGGTTATTTCACATTTCGCGGGCTTTCAATAAACGCCGGAATAATTCACCACACTGGATGTGTGTGGCTGCAAAAAAAAAAAAAAAAAAAAAAAAAAAAAAAGATGGGTCGTTTTGAAATGCCCTCAAGAACGAAATGAAACGTAATTGGCCCTAAAGTGAATAATAAACGTTTTCCGCAATTAATCCTTATTGATTAACTAATTAGGCGCAACATAAAACTTAACATAAGGAGCGTCACATGACAGCAACACATATGTCATTGGTTTCATTGAGTTGTGGCTGCCCGCTGTCAATAACATCATCGGTTCTAGTCACATAAAAATCCTGTATAAATGTATGTATGTACGTATATACACGCACGCACGTACGCAAGCACGCACGCGCGCGCGCACACACACACAGGAGCGCCCACACTGAAAGAGTCAAAATCACGTCATGGATGTACGGAAATAAGAACGCCGAAGTGCGTCATAGCGTAAGAAAGCTGGAACACTTGTTTAAATAATACCAGCGGTGGCCAGTGACTGTTGATATGGATGCGAAAACACGTTACCGCCACCTATCTACGGAAATAGCAAGCGCGAAGTCCGTCGCCATTGCGTAAAAAACCTAGACGGCGCAAGGTAACACTCGATTTCATGATGACAGTGGCGGCCGGGGAATAAAAACAGCTCGAACCTCTTGGCAAGAAATACAAAAAAAAAGAAGAAACAAAAAGTGGCTTGCTTTATTATACCTTGTATATGACAGTGAATAAACAGCAAAGCAGTTACAACTAAACTGAAAAAAAAAAGACAGCTAACAAAAGCAAATACACAAAGAAACAAACCAGCCGTGTTTGCTCAGTAGGTATAGCGTTTGGCTACTGAGCGCGAGGTCATGGGATCGAATCCCAGCCACGGCAGCCGCTTTTCGATGGGGGCGAAATGAAAAAAAAAAAAATAAATAAATAAACCGTGCACTAAGGTGTAGGAGCACGTTAAAGAACCCCAGGTAGTCTAATTTATTTCGGAGTTGTCCACTACGGCGTGCCTCATAATCAGACCACGGTTTTGGCACGCAAAACCCCAGTATTATCTGTTTTTTTTTTTTTTTACGCAAAGAAACAGGTGTGTTTGCATTGAAGGGCGCCCGAAAAAGCGTTTGTTCCAATTACGCGCAGCAAGGACGCTTTATGATGGGGAAGGCAGATGGCTGGAAGGTGCACGTCCTCATCGTTTCTAAACAATTTCTAAACAAAATTGGTCTCACTGTCCCTCCAATAATACCAAGTGGCTCGAGGCTTCGTATTGCATATTAACTGAAAGAATTACACTCACGTTAAATGCCGCATAAGGACCAAGCGGGGCACTTGCTTCGCGCAGGTGCATTCGCCCAAATTTTATAGCTATAGCCCGCATGCAGCTACAAAATCCGAAATCGCATCAGCAGGGGCGGGACGCGCAAGCAGTGTTTCACGCAAATTTGAAGCATAAATCGCAGCGCTACCGAGGCCAAAGTGGTGTATCAATTCGGACGGACGCTTTCCAGAACGCTAGTAGCCGTTCAAACAGGGCGCACAGTTATGAGATGGCGCTGACAAAGCGGCGAGCGCCCGTGTTGAGAAAGTCCTAAACAACATTAGCCGGGCGGCGCGTGCAAGCGACGTTCCGTGCAACTTGTCCGTGGTAATATCAAAAGCGGCTCTCACGTTTTCCTTGAATCGGTGAGCCGGGGCACCGTGGTGCACGCGAGAGCTGCTTTCATTATTATCTACATCAATATCTCGAAACTGTTGTCATCCCGAGAATTCGTTTCGAGTGGATCCGCCTTGCAAACTCCACGGCTACAATTTGTACATTCCAACGTGGTCCATCAGGTAATTAGTTAACCTAATTAGTGACTGTTTCATTATTATTCGGCTAAGCATTTCAATTGCTTGTGCAAGTAATGTCCGCCACTTAGAGCAGACCAGCTCATGAACTAGACTTGGGCATTCTGCCACAGGCAACCTTTAGGAGTTTTTGAAAGTGTTCACTGAAGCCCGCTGTATATATATATATATATATATATATATATATATATATATATATATATATATGCGTGTGTGAGTGACTGTGTGTGTGTGCACGCAATAGAGTAGCACATAAGCTCAGTCACGTGGGGTTATTTCACATTTCGCGGGCTTTCAATAAACGCCGGAATAATTCACCACACTGGATGTGTGTGGCTGCAAAAAAAAAAAAAAAAAAAAAAAAAAAAAAAAAGATGGGTCGTTTTGAAATGCCCTCAAGAACGAAATGAAACGTAATTGGCCCTAAAGTGAATAATAAACGTTTTCCGCAATTAATCCTTATTGATTAACTAATTAGGCGCAACATAAAACTTAACATAAGGAGCGTCACATGACAGCAACACATATGTCATTGGTTTCATTGAGTTGTGGCTGCCCGCTGTCAATAAAATCATCGGTTCTAGTCACATAAAAATCCTGTATAAATGTATGTATGTACGTATATACACGCACGCACGTACGCAAGCACGCACGCGCGCGCACACACACACACAGGAGCGCCCACACTGAAAGAGTCAAAATCACGTCATGGATGTACGGAAATAAGAACGCCGAAGTGCGTCATAGCGTAAGAAAGCTGGAACACTTGTTTAAATAATATCAGCGGTGGCCAGTGACTGTTGATATGGATGCGAAAACACGTTACCGCCATCTATCTACGGAAATAGCAAGCGCGAAGTCCGTCGCCATTGCGTAAAAAACCTAGACGGCGCAAGGTAACACTCGATTTCATGATGACAGTGGCGGCCGGGGAATAAAAACAGCTCGAACCTCTTGGCAAGAAATACAAAAAAAAGAAGAAACAAAAAGTGGCTTGCTTTATTAAACCTTGTCTCTGACAGTGAATAAACAGCAAAGCAGTTACAACTAAACTGAAAAAAAAAGACAGCTAACAAAAGCAAGTACACAAAGAAACAAACCAGCCGTGTTTGCTCAGTAGGTATAGCGTTTGGCTACTGAGCGCGAGGTCATGGGATCGAATCCCAGCCACGGCAGCCGCTTTTCGATGGGGGCGAAATGAAAAAAAAAAATAAATAAATAAATAAACCGTGCACTAAGGTGTAGGAGCACGTTAAAGAACCCCAGGTAGTCTAATTTATTTCGGAGTTGTCCACTACGGCGTGCCTCATAATCAGACCGCGGTTTTGGCACGCAAAACCCCAGTATTATCTGTTTTTTTTTTTTTTTACGCAAAGAAACAGGTGTGTTTGCATTGAAGGGCGCCCGAAAAAGCGTTTGTTCCAATTACGCGCAGCAAGGACGCTTTATGATGGGGAAGGCAGATGGCTGGAAGGTGCACGTCCTCATCGTTTCTAAACAATTTCTAAACAAAATTGGTCTCACTGTCCCTCCAATAATACCAAGTGGCTCGAGGCTTCGTATTGCATATTAACTGAAAGAATTACACTCACGTTAAATGCCGCATAAGGACCAAGCGGGGCACTTGCTTCGCGCAGGTGCATTCGCCCAAATTTTATAGCTATAGCCCGCATGCAGCTACAAAATCCGAAATCGCATCAGCAGGGGCGGGACGCGCAAGCAGTGTTTCACGCAAATTTGAAGCATAAATCGCAGCGCTACCGAGGCCAAAGTGGTGTATCAATTCGGACGGACGCTTTCCAGAACGCTAGTAGCCGTTCAAACAGGGCGCACAGTTATGAGATGGCGCTGACAAAGCGGCGAGCGCCCGTGTTGAGAAAGTCCTAAACAACATTAGCCGGGCGGCGCGTGCAAGCGACGTTCCGTGCAACTTGTCCGTGGTAATATCAAAAGCGGCTCTCACGTTTTCCTTGAATCGGTGAGCCGGGGCACCGTGGTGCACGCGAGAGCTGCTTTCATTATTATCTACATCAATATCTCGAAACTGTTGTCATCCCGAGAATTCGTTTCGAGTGGATCCGCCTTGCAAACTCCACGGCTACAATTTGTACATTCCAACGTGGTCCATCAGGTAATTAGTTAACCTAATTAGTGACTGTTTCATTATTATTCGGCTAAGCATTTCAATTGCTTGTGCAAGTAATGTCCGCCACTTAGAGCAGACCAGCTCATGAACTAGACTTGGGCATTGTGCCACAGACACTATTGAAGAGTTTTTGAAAGTGTTCGCTGAAGCCCCCCGTATATATATATGCGTGTGTGAGTGACTGTGTGTGTGTGCACGCAATAGAGTAGCACATAAGCTCAGTCACGTGGGGTTATTTCACATTTCGCGGGCTTTCAATAAACGCCGGAATAATTCACCACACTGGATGTGTGTGGCTGCAAAAAAAAAAAAAAAAAAAAAAAAAAGAAAAAGATGGGTCGTTTTGAAATGCCCTCAAGAACGAAATGAAACGTAATTGGCCCTAAAGTGAATAATAAACATTTTCCGCAATTAATCCTTATTGATTAACTAATTAGGCGCAACATAAAACTTAACATAAGGAGCGTCACATGACAGCAACACATATGTCATTGGTTTCATTGAGTTGTGGCTGCCCGCTGTCAATAACATCATCGGTTCTAGTCACATAAAAATCCTGTATAAATGTATGTATGTACGTATATACACGCACGCACGTACGCAAGCACGCACGCGCGCGCGCACACACACACAGGAGCGCCCACACTGAAAGAGTCAAAATCACGTCATGGATGTACGGAAATAAGAACGCCGAAGTGCGTCATAGCGTAAGAAAGCTGGAACACTTGTTTAAATAATACCAGCGGTGGCCAGTGACTGTTGATATGGATGCGAAAACACGTTACCGCCACCTATCTACGGAAATAGCAAGCGCGAAGTCCGTCGCCATAGCGTAAAAAACCTAGACGGCGCAAGGTAACACTCGATTTCATGATGACAGTGGCGGCCGGGGAATAAAAACAGCTCGAACCTCTTGGCAAGAAATACAAAAAAAAAAGAAGAAACAAAAAGTGGCTTGCTTTATTATACCTTGTATATGACAGTGAATAAACAGCAAAGCAGTTACAACTAAACTGAAAAAAAAAGACAGCTAACAAAAGCAAATACACAAAGAAACAAACCAGCCGTGTTTGCTCAGTGGGTATAGCGTTTGGCTACTGAGCGCGAGGTCATGGGATCGAATCCCAGCCACGGCAGCCGCTTTTCGTTGGGGCAGAAAAAAAAATAAACCGTGCACTAAGGTGTAGGAGCACGTTAAAGGAACCCCAGGTAGTCTAATTTATTTCGGAGTTGTCCACTACGGCGTGCATCATAATCAGACCGCGGTTTTGGCACGCAAAACCGCAGTATTATCTGTATTTTTTTTTTTTTTTTACGCAAAGAAACAGGTGTGTTTGCATTGAAATGCACCCGGAAAAGCGTTTGTTCCAATTACGCGCAGCAAGGACACTTTTTGATGGGGAAGGCAGATGGCTGGAAGGTGCACGTCCTCATCGTTTCTAAACAATTTCTTAACAAAATTGGTCTCACTGTCCCTCCAATAATACCAAGTGGCTCGAGGCTTCGTATTGCATATTAACTGAAAGAATTACACTCACGTTAAATGCCGCAAGAGGACCAAGCGGGGCACTTGCTTCGCGCAGATGCATTCACACAAATTTTATAGCTACAGCCCGCCTGCAGCTACAAAATCCGAAATCGCATCAGCAGGGGCGGGAAGCGCAAGCAGCGTTTCACGCAAATTTGAAGCATAAATCGCAGCGCTACCGAGGCCAAAGTGGTGTATCAATTCGGACGGACGCTTTCCAGAACGCTAGTAGCCGTTCAAACAGGGCGCACAGTTAAGAGATGGCGCTGACAAAGCGGCGAGTGCCCGTGTTGACAAAGTCCTAAACAACATTAGCCGGGCGGCGCGTGCAAGCGACGTTCCGTGCAACTTGTCCGTGGTAATATCAAAAGCGGCTCTCACGTTTTCCTTGAATCGGTGAGCCGGGGCACCGTGGTGCACGCGAGAGCTGCTTTCATTATTATCTACATCAATATCTCGAAACTGTTGTCATCCCGAGAATTCGTTTCGAGTGGATCCGCCTTGCAAACTCCACGGCTACAATTTGTACATTCCAACGTGGTCCATCAGGTAATTAGTTAACCTAATTAGTGACTGTTTCATTATTATTCGGCTAAGCATTTCAATTGCTTGTGCAAGTAATGTCCGCCACTTAGAGCAGACCAGCTCATGAACTAGACTTGGGCATTCTGCCACAGACACTATTGAAGAGTTTTTGAAAGTGTTCGCTGAAGCCCCCCGTATATATATATGCGTGTGTGAGTGACTGTGTGTGTGTGCACGCAATAGAGTAGCACATAAGCTCAGTCACGTGGGGTTATTTCACATTTCGCGGGCTTTCAATAAACGCCGGAATAATTCACCACACTGGATGTGTGTGGCTGCAAAAAAAAAAAAAAAAAAAAAAAAAGAAAAAGATGGGTCGTTTTGAAATGCCCTCAAGAACGAAATGAAACGTTTCCGGCGTTTCATTAAACGCCGGAAAAAATCACTACGCAGCATGTCATGCGTGTTGCCGAAAAAAAAAAAAAAAAAAAAAAAAAAAAGATGCATTGGTCGTTTTGGAAGGCCCTCTACAAAGAAACGAAACGCACTGGGCCCTAACGTGAACACTAAACACTTTGCGTAATTTATCTAAATTGATTAACTAATTAGGCGCAACTTAAAACATACCCTAATAAGCGCCACATGACGGCCAAACTCGCCAAACCTCTTCTTTAAAAGCTGTAGGTGAATTGCACTGTCTAACCAATAACACGCAAGTCTCTAACTTAACCGCTTCGTGCGTGCACCAAGCATTCAAGGATTTTCCTCAAAGATAAATTATCAGTTTTTTTATTCCATAAAGCGAACAGCAGTCTCCGAGATATAACGAAACGCAATTTCCGTCACTTGTTCAGTTGGCACGCACGCGCGCGCGCGCGCACGCACGCTAACACACATGTATATATA
>NC_051157.2:220367153-220377153 GCF_013339745.2 Dermacentor silvarum
TCAATAAAATCATCGGTTCTAGTCACATAAAAATCCTGTATAAATGTATGTATGTACGTATATACACGCACGCACGTACGCAAGCACGCACGCGCGCGCACACACACACACAGGAGCGCCCACACTGAAAGAGTCAAAATCACGTCATGGATGTACGGAAATAAGAACGCCGAAGTGCGTCATAGCGTAAGAAAGCTGGAACACTTGTTTAAATAATATCAGCGGTGGCCAGTGACTGTTGATATGGATGCGAAAACACGTTACCGCCATCTATCTACGGAAATAGCAAGCGCGAAGTCCGTCGCCATTGCGTAAAAAACCTAGACGGCGCAAGGTAACACTCGATTTCATGATGACAGTGGCGGCCGGGGAATAAAAACAGCTCGAACCTCTTGGCAAGAAATACAAAAAAAGAAGAAACAAAAAGTGGCTTGCTTTATTAAACCTTGTCTCTGACAGTGAATAAACAGCAAAGCAGTTACAACTAAACTGAAAAAAAAAGACAGCTAACAAAAGCAAGTACACAAAGAAACAAACCAGCCGTGTTTGCTCAGTAGGTATAGCGTTTGGCTACTGAGCGCGAGGTCATGGGATCGAATCCCAGCCACGGCAGCCGCTTTTCGATGGGGGCGAAATGAAAAAAAAAAATAAATAAATAAACTGTGCACTAAGGTTTAGGAGCACGTTAAGAACCCCAGGTAGTCTAATTTATTTCGGAGTTGTCCACTACGGCGTGCCTCATAATCAGACCGCGGTTTTGGCACGCAAAACCGCAGTATTATCTGTTTTTTTTTTTTTTTTACGCAAAGAAACAGGTGTGTTTGCATTGAAGGCGCCCGGAAAAAGCGTTTGTTCCAATTACGCGCAGCAAGGACAGCTTTATGATGGGGAAGGCAGATGGCTGGAAGGTGCACGTCCTCATCGTTTCTAAACAATTTCTAACAAAATTGGTCTCACTGTCCCTCCAATAATACCAAGTGGCTCGAGGCTTCGTATTGCATATTAACTGAAAGAATTACACTCACATTAAATGCCGCAAGAGGACCAAGCGGGGCACTTGCTTCGCGCAGGTGCATTCGCCCAAATTTTATAGCTACAGCCCGCCTGCAGCTACAAAATCCGAAATCGCATCAGCAGGGGCGGGAAGCGCAAGCAGCGTTTCACGCAAATTTGAAGCATAAATCGCAGCGCTACCGAGGCCAAAGTGGTGTATCAATTCGGACGGACGCTTTCCAGAACGCTAGTAGCCGTTCAAACAGGGCGCACAGTTAAGAGATGGCGCTGACAAAGCGGCGAGCGCCCGTGTTGAGAAAGTCCTAAACAACATTAGCCGGGCGGCGCGTGCAAGCGACGTTCCGTGCAACTTGTCCGTGGTAATATCAAAAGCGGCTCTCACGTTTTCCTTGAATCGGTGAGCCGGGGCACCGTGGTGCACGCGAGAGCTGCTTTCATTATTATCTACATCAATATCTCGAAACTGTTGTCATCCCGAGAATTCGTTTCGAGTGGATCCGCCTTGCAAACTCCACGGCTACAATTTGTACATTCCAACGTGGTCCATCAGGTAATTAGTTAACCTAATTAGTGACTGTTTCATTATTATTCGGCTAAGCATTTCAATTGCTTGTGCAAGTAATGTCCGCCACTTAGAGCAGACCAGCTCATGAACTAGACTTGGGCATTCTGCCACAGGCAACCTTTAGGAGTTTTTGAAAGTGTTCACTGAAGCCCGCTGTATATATATATATATATATATATATATATATATATATATATATATATATATATATATATGCGTGTGTGAGTGACTGTGTGTGTGTGCACGCAATAGAGTAGCACATAAGCTCAGTCACGTGGGGTTATTTCACATTTCGCGGGCTTTCAATAAACGCCGGAATAATTCACCACACTGGATGTGTGTGGCTGCAAAAAAAAAAAAAAAAAAAAAAAAAAAAAAAGATGGGTCGTTTTGAAATGCCCTCAAGAACGAAATGAAACGTAATTGGCCCTAAAGTGAATAATAAACGTTTTCCGCAATTAATCCTTATTGATTAACTAATTAGGCGCAACATAAAACTTAACATAAGGAGCGTCACATGACAGCAACACATATGTCATTGGTTTCATTGAGTTGTGGCTGCCCGCTGTCAATAACATCATCGGTTCTAGTCACATAAAAATCCTGTATAAATGTATGTATGTACGTATATACACGCACGCACGTACGCAAGCACGCACGCGCGCGCGCACACACACACAGGAGCGCCCACACTGAAAGAGTCAAAATCACGTCATGGATGTACGGAAATAAGAACGCCGAAGTGCGTCATAGCGTAAGAAAGCTGGAACACTTGTTTAAATAATACCAGCGGTGGCCAGTGACTGTTGATATGGATGCGAAAACACGTTACCGCCACCTATCTACGGAAATAGCAAGCGCGAAGTCCGTCGCCATTGCGTAAAAAACCTAGACGGCGCAAGGTAACACTCGATTTCATGATGACAGTGGCGGCCGGGGAATAAAAACAGCTCGAACCTCTTGGCAAGAAATACAAAAAAAAAGAAGAAACAAAAAGTGGCTTGCTTTATTATACCTTGTATATGACAGTGAATAAACAGCAAAGCAGTTACAACTAAACTGAAAAAAAAAAGACAGCTAACAAAAGCAAATACACAAAGAAACAAACCAGCCGTGTTTGCTCAGTAGGTATAGCGTTTGGCTACTGAGCGCGAGGTCATGGGATCGAATCCCAGCCACGGCAGCCGCTTTTCGATGGGGGCGAAATGAAAAAAAAAAAAAATAAATAAATAAACCGTGCACTAAGGTGTAGGAGCACGTTAAAGAACCCCAGGTAGTCTAATTTATTTCGGAGTTGTCCACTACGGCGTGCCTCATAATCAGACCACGGTTTTGGCACGCAAAACCCCAGTATTATCTGTTTTTTTTTTTTTTACGCAAAGAAACAGGTGTGTTTGCATTGAAGGGCGCCCGAAAAAGCGTTTGTTCCAATTACGCGCAGCAAGGACGCTTTATGATGGGGAAGGCAGATGGCTGGAAGGTGCACGTCCTCATCGTTTCTAAACAATTTCTAAACAAAATTGGTCTCACTGTCCCTCCAATAATACCAAGTGGCTCGAGGCTTCGTATTGCATATTAACTGAAAGAATTACACTCACGTTAAATGCCGCATAAGGACCAAGCGGGGCACTTGCTTCGCGCAGGTGCATTCGCCCAAATTTTATAGCTATAGCCCGCATGCAGCTACAAAATCCGAAATCGCATCAGCAGGGGCGGGACGCGCAAGCAGTGTTTCACGCAAATTTGAAGCATAAATCGCAGCGCTACCGAGGCCAAAGTGGTGTATCAATTCGGACGGACGCTTTCCAGAACGCTAGTAGCCGTTCAAACAGGGCGCACAGTTATGAGATGGCGCTGACAAAGCGGCGAGCGCCCGTGTTGAGAAAGTCCTAAACAACATTAGCCGGGCGGCGCGTGCAAGCGACGTTCCGTGCAACTTGTCCGTGGTAATATCAAAAGCGGCTCTCACGTTTTCCTTGAATCGGTGAGCCGGGGCACCGTGGTGCACGCGAGAGCTGCTTTCATTATTATCTACATCAATATCTCGAAACTGTTGTCATCCCGAGAATTCGTTTCGAGTGGATCCGCCTTGCAAACTCCACGGCTACAATTTGTACATTCCAACGTGGTCCATCAGGTAATTAGTTAACCTAATTAGTGACTGTTTCATTATTATTCGGCTAAGCATTTCAATTGCTTGTGCAAGTAATGTCCGCCACTTAGAGCAGACCAGCTCATGAACTAGACTTGGGCATTCTGCCACAGGCAACCTTTAGGAGTTTTTGAAAGTGTTCACTGAAGCCCGCTGTATATATATATATATATATATATATATATATATATATATATATATGCGTGTGTGAGTGACTGTGTGTGTGTGCACGCAATAGAGTAGCACATAAGCTCAGTCACGTGGGGTTATTTCACATTTCGCGGGCTTTCAATAAACGCCGGAATAATTCACCACACTGGATGTGTGTGGCTGCAAAAAAAAAAAAAAAAAAAAAAAAAAAAAAAAGATGGGTCGTTTTGAAATGCCCTCAAGAACGAAATGAAACGTAATTGGCCCTAAAGTGAATAATAAACGTTTTCCGCAATTAATCCTTATTGATTAACTAATTAGGCGCAACATAAAACTTAACATAAGGAGCGTCACATGACAGCAACACATATGTCATTGGTTTCATTGAGTTGTGGCTGCCCGCTGTCAATAAAATCATCGGTTCTAGTCACATAAAAATCCTGTATAAATGTATGTATGTACGTATATACACGCACGCACGTACGCAAGCACGCACGCGCGCGCACACACACACACAGGAGCGCCCACACTGAAAGAGTCAAAATCACGTCATGGATGTACGGAAATAAGAACGCCGAAGTGCGTCATAGCGTAAGAAAGCTGGAACACTTGTTTAAATAATATCAGCGGTGGCCAGTGACTGTTGATATGGATGCGAAAACACGTTACCGCCATCTATCTACGGAAATAGCAAGCGCGAAGTCCGTCGCCATTGCGTAAAAAACCTAGACGGCGCAAGGTAACACTCGATTTCATGATGACAGTGGCGGCCGGGGAATAAAAACAGCTCGAACCTCTTGGCAAGAAATACAAAAAAAGAAGAAACAAAAAGTGGCTTGCTTTATTAAACCTTGTCTCTGACAGTGAATAAACAGCAAAGCAGTTACAACTAAACTGAAAAAAAAAGACAGCTAACAAAAGCAAGTACACAAAGAAACAAACCAGCCGTGTTTGCTCAGTAGGTATAGCGTTTGGCTACTGAGCGCGAGGTCATGGGATCGAATCCCAGCCACGGCAGCCGCTTTTCGATGGGGGCGAAATGAAAAAAAAAAATAAATAAATAAATAAACCGTGCACTAAGGTGTAGGAGCACGTTAAAGAACCCCAGGTAGTCTAATTTATTTCGGAGTTGTCCACTACGGCGTGCCTCATAATCAGACCGCGGTTTTGGCACGCAAAACCCCAGTATTATCTGTTTTTTTTTTTTTTTTACGCAAAGAAACAGGTGTGTTTGCATTGAAGGGCGCCCGAAAAAGCGTTTGTTCCAATTACGCGCAGCAAGGACGCTTTATGATGGGGAAGGCAGATGGCTGGAAGGTGCACGTCCTCATCGTTTCTAAACAATTTCTAAACAAAATTGGTCTCACTGTCCCTCCAATAATACCAAGTGGCTCGAGGCTTCGTATTGCATATTAACTGAAAGAATTACACTCACGTTAAATGCCGCATAAGGACCAAGCGGGGCACTTGCTTCGCGCAGGTGCATTCGCCCAAATTTTATAGCTATAGCCCGCATGCAGCTACAAAATCCGAAATCGCATCAGCAGGGGCGGGACGCGCAAGCAGTGTTTCACGCAAATTTGAAGCATAAATCGCAGCGCTACCGAGGCCAAAGTGGTGTATCAATTCGGACGGACGCTTTCCAGAACGCTAGTAGCCGTTCAAACAGGGCGCACAGTTATGAGATGGCGCTGACAAAGCGGCGAGCGCCCGTGTTGAGAAAGTCCTAAACAACATTAGCCGGGCGGCGCGTGCAAGCGACGTTCCGTGCAACTTGTCCGTGGTAATATCAAAAGCGGCTCTCACGTTTTCCTTGAATCGGTGAGCCGGGGCACCGTGGTGCACGCGAGAGCTGCTTTCATTATTATCTACATCAATATCTCGAAACTGTTGTCATCCCGAGAATTCGTTTCGAGTGGATCCGCCTTGCAAACTCCACGGCTACAATTTGTACATTCCAACGTGGTCCATCAGGTAATTAGTTAACCTAATTAGTGACTGTTTCATTATTATTCGGCTAAGCATTTCAATTGCTTGTGCAAGTAATGTCCGCCACTTAGAGCAGACCAGCTCATGAACTAGACTTGGGCATTGTGCCACAGACACTATTGAAGAGTTTTTGAAAGTGTTCGCTGAAGCCCCCCGTATATATATATGCGTGTGTGAGTGACTGTGTGTGTGTGCACGCAATAGAGTAGCACATAAGCTCAGTCACGTGGGGTTATTTCACATTTCGCGGGCTTTCAATAAACGCCGGAATAATTCACCACACTGGATGTGTGTGGCTGCAAAAAAAAAAAAAAAAAAAAAAAAAGAAAAAGATGGGTCGTTTTGAAATGCCCTCAAGAACGAAATGAAACGTAATTGGCCCTAAAGTGAATAATAAACATTTTCCGCAATTAATCCTTATTGATTAACTAATTAGGCGCAACATAAAACTTAACATAAGGAGCGTCACATGACAGCAACACATATGTCATTGGTTTCATTGAGTTGTGGCTGCCCGCTGTCAATAACATCATCGGTTCTAGTCACATAAAAATCCTGTATAAATGTATGTATGTACGTATATACACGCACGCACGTACGCAAGCACGCACGCGCGCGCGCACACACACACAGGAGCGCCCACACTGAAAGAGTCAAAATCACGTCATGGATGTACGGAAATAAGAACGCCGAAGTGCGTCATAGCGTAAGAAAGCTGGAACACTTGTTTAAATAATACCAGCGGTGGCCAGTGACTGTTGATATGGATGCGAAAACACGTTACCGCCACCTATCTACGGAAATAGCAAGCGCGAAGTCCGTCGCCATAGCGTAAAAAACCTAGACGGCGCAAGGTAACACTCGATTTCATGATGACAGTGGCGGCCGGGGAATAAAAACAGCTCGAACCTCTTGGCAAGAAATACAAAAAAAAAAGAAGAAACAAAAAGTGGCTTGCTTTATTATACCTTGTATATGACAGTGAATAAACAGCAAAGCAGTTACAACTAAACTGAAAAAAAAAGACAGCTAACAAAAGCAAATACACAAAGAAACAAACCAGCCGTGTTTGCTCAGTGGGTATAGCGTTTGGCTACTGAGCGCGAGGTCATGGGATCGAATCCCAGCCACGGCAGCCGCTTTTCGTTGGGGCAGAAAAAAAAATAAACCGTGCACTAAGGTGTAGGAGCACGTTAAAGGAACCCCAGGTAGTCTAATTTATTTCGGAGTTGTCCACTACGGCGTGCATCATAATCAGACCGCGGTTTTGGCACGCAAAACCGCAGTATTATCTGTATTTTTTTTTTTTTTTTTACGCAAAGAAACAGGTGTGTTTGCATTGAAATGCACCCGGAAAAGCGTTTGTTCCAATTACGCGCAGCAAGGACACTTTTTGATGGGGAAGGCAGATGGCTGGAAGGTGCACGTCCTCATCGTTTCTAAACAATTTCTTAACAAAATTGGTCTCACTGTCCCTCCAATAATACCAAGTGGCTCGAGGCTTCGTATTGCATATTAACTGAAAGAATTACACTCACGTTAAATGCCGCAAGAGGACCAAGCGGGGCACTTGCTTCGCGCAGATGCATTCACACAAATTTTATAGCTACAGCCCGCCTGCAGCTACAAAATCCGAAATCGCATCAGCAGGGGCGGGAAGCGCAAGCAGCGTTTCACGCAAATTTGAAGCATAAATCGCAGCGCTACCGAGGCCAAAGTGGTGTATCAATTCGGACGGACGCTTTCCAGAACGCTAGTAGCCGTTCAAACAGGGCGCACAGTTAAGAGATGGCGCTGACAAAGCGGCGAGTGCCCGTGTTGACAAAGTCCTAAACAACATTAGCCGGGCGGCGCGTGCAAGCGACGTTCCGTGCAACTTGTCCGTGGTAATATCAAAAGCGGCTCTCACGTTTTCCTTGAATCGGTGAGCCGGGGCACCGTGGTGCACGCGAGAGCTGCTTTCATTATTATCTACATCAATATCTCGAAACTGTTGTCATCCCGAGAATTCGTTTCGAGTGGATCCGCCTTGCAAACTCCACGGCTACAATTTGTACATTCCAACGTGGTCCATCAGGTAATTAGTTAACCTAATTAGTGACTGTTTCATTATTATTCGGCTAAGCATTTCAATTGCTTGTGCAAGTAATGTCCGCCACTTAGAGCAGACCAGCTCATGAACTAGACTTGGGCATTCTGCCACAGACACTATTGAAGAGTTTTTGAAAGTGTTCGCTGAAGCCCCCCGTATATATATATGCGTGTGTGAGTGACTGTGTGTGTGTGCACGCAATAGAGTAGCACATAAGCTCAGTCACGTGGGGTTATTTCACATTTCGCGGGCTTTCAATAAACGCCGGAATAATTCACCACACTGGATGTGTGTGGCTGCAAAAAAAAAAAAAAAAAAAAAAAGAAAAAGATGGGTCGTTTTGAAATGCCCTCAAGAACGAAATGAAACGTTTCCGGCGTTTCATTAAACGCCGGAAAAAATCACTACGCAGCATGTCATGCGTGTTGCCGAAAAAAAAAAAAAAAAAAAAAAAAAAAAAGATGCATTGGTCGTTTTGGAAGGCCCTCTACAAAGAAACGAAACGCACTGGGCCCTAACGTGAACACTAAACACTTTGCGTAATTTATCTAAATTGATTAACTAATTAGGCGCAACTTAAAACATACCCTAATAAGCGCCACATGACGGCCAAACTCGCCAAACCTCTTCTTTAAAAGCTGTAGGTGAATTGCACTGTCTAACCAATAACACGCAAGTCTCTAACTTAACCGCTTCGTGCGTGCACCAAGCATTCAAGGATTTTCCTCAAAGATAAATTATCAGTTTTTTTATTCCATAAAGCGAACAGCAGTCTCCGAGATATAACGAAACGCAATTTCCGTCACTTGTTCAGTTGGCACGCACGCGCGCGCGCGCGCACGCACGCTAACACACATGTATATATATGTGTGTGTGTGTGTGTGCGCGCGCGCGCGCGCGCGCGCGTGAAATACGTGGGTTTATTATCTATTTGGTGGCGTTTCATTAAACGCCGGAAAAAATCACTACGCAGCATGTCATGCGTGTTGCCGCAAAAAAAAAAAAAAAAAAAAGATGCATTGGTCGTTTTGGAAGGCCCTCTACAAAGAAACGAAACGCACTGGGCCCTAACATGAACACTAAACACTTTGCGTAATTTATCTAAATTGATTAACTAATTAGGCGCAACATAAAACATACCCTAATAAGCGCCACAGCGATATGCCGCGTGTGCGAAATCCGGAAAAATTCGCACTTTCATGAGTCCGGGCGAGTGTTTCTTGCATTTTTCGCTGTCTTGTACCTGATTCTCAGCTTTGATTTTTTTAATACATAGGAGAGGAGGCTTGGCGGAATACAAAACAACAAAATACATTTGTTTTCGGATAAAACAATTGCCGTTTTTCGAAATTTGCGTTTTCCCCCCGACCGAGCACGACTCATTACCCTTTCACAACGGCTTCACCGTCGCGCAGCGCTGCTCTGCGCTAAGCCGAACCAACAGGCAAAAAAACTATGGGCGCCATCTATGTACGGACAAAGGAAGCGCGAAGTGCATCGCTGTGGCGTACAAATGCTAGATGGCGCGCGGTAACACTCGTTGTCATAATTACAGTAAGGAGCGGTTTTGTGCCTTTAGGAAATCCGTCGAGCATCTAGCTGTTAGTTGTGGCACTTGTCGCATTTTTCTCGTTAAAATAAAGCTAATTTCATCAGTCTGCGTTGAAAACTCGCCGAGTTAGGTCGCAATATGTCTGCGGCCTTTTTTCCAAAATGGCGGCGCCCATAAGTTTGCCTGTTGGTTCGGCTAAAGCGCAGAGCAATGCTGCGCGACGGTGAAGCCGTAAAGAAAGGGTCATGAATTGTGCTTGGTCGGGGGGAAAACGCAAATTTCGAAAAACGGCAATTGTTTTATCCGAAAACAAATGTATTTTGTTGTTTTGTATTCCTCCAAGCCTCCTCTCCTATGTATTAAAAAAATCAAAGCTGAGAATCAGGTACAAGACAGCGAAAAATGCAAGAAACACTCGCCCGGACTCATGAAAGTGCGAATTTTTCCGGATTTCGCACACGCGGCATATCGCTCCGCGGCGTTGCT
>NC_051157.2:220382153-220414126 GCF_013339745.2 Dermacentor silvarum
TCACGCAAATTTGAAGCATAAATCGCAGCGCTACCGAGGCCAAAGTGGTGTATCAATTCGGACGGACGCTTTCCAGAACGCTAGTAGCCGTTCAAACAGGGCGCACAGTTATGAGATGGCGCTGACAAAGCGGCGAGCGCCCGTGTTGAGAAAGTCCTAAACAACATTAGCCGGGCGGCGCGTGCAAGCGACGTTCCGTGCAACTTGTCCGTGGTAATATCAAAAGCGGCTCTCACGTTTTCCTTGAATCGGTGAGCCGGGGCACCGTGGTGCACGCGAGAGCTGCTTTCATTATTATCTACATCAATATCTCGAAACTGTTGTCATCCCGAGAATTCGTTTCGAGTGGATCCGCCTTGCAAACTCCACGGCTACAATTTGTACATTCCAACGTGGTCCATCAGGTAATTAGTTAACCTAATTAGTGACTGTTTCATTATTATTCGGCTAAGCATTTCAATTGCTTGTGCAAGTAATGTCCGCCACTTAGAGCAGACCAGCTCATGAACTAGACTTGGGCATTCTGCCACAGACACTATTGAAGAGTTTTTGAAAGTGTTCGCTGAAGCCCCCCGTATATATATATGCGTGTGTGAGTGACTGTGTGTGTGTGCACGCAATAGAGTAGCACATAAGCTCAGTCACGTGGGGTTATTTCACATTTCGCGGGCTTTCAATAAACGCCGGAATAATTCACCACACTGGATGTGTGTGGCTGCAAAAAAAAAAAAAAAAAAAAAAAAAAAAAAAGATGGGTCGTTTTGAAATGCCCTCAAGAACGAAATGAAACGTAATTGGCCCTAAAGTGAATAATAAACATTTTCCGCAATTAATCCTTATTGATTAACTAATTAGGCGCAACATAAAACTTAACATAAGGAGCGTCACATGACAGCAACACATATGTCATTGGTTTCATTGAGTTGTGGCTGCCCGCTGTCAATAACATCATCGGTTCTAGTCACATAAAAATCCTGTATAAATGTATGTATGTACGTATATACACGCACGCACGTACGCAAGCACGCACGCGCGCGCGCACACACACACAGGAGCGCCCACACTGAAAGAGTCAAAATCACGTCATGGATGTACGGAAATAAGAACGCCGAAGTGCGTCATAGCGTAAGAAAGCTGGAACACTTGTTTAAATAATACCAGCGGTGGCCAGTGACTGTTGATATGGATGCGAAAACACGTTACCGCCACCTATCTACGGAAATAGCAAGCGCGAAGTCCGTCGCCATTGCGTAAAAAACCTAGACGGCGCAAGGTAACACTCGATTTCATGATGACAGTGGCGGCCGGGGAATAAAAACAGCTCGAACCTCTTGGCAAGAAATACAAAAAAAAGAAGAAACAAAAAGTGGCTTGCTTTATTATACCTTGTATATGACAGTGAATAAACAGCAAAGCAGTTACAACTAAACTGAAAAAAAAAAGACAGCTAACAAAAGCAAATACACAAAGAAACAAACCAGCCGTGTTTGCTCAGTAGGTATAGCGTTTGGCTACTGAGCGCGAGGTCATGGGATCGAATCCCAGCCACGGCAGCCGCTTTTCGATGGGGGCGAAATGAAAAAAAAAAATAAATAAATAAATAAACCGTGCACTAAGGTGTAGGAGCACGTTAAAGAACCCCAGGTAGTCTAATTTATTTCGGAGTTGTCCACTACGGCGTGCCTCATAATCAGACCGCGGTTTTGGCACGCAAAACCCCAGTATTATCTGTTTTTTTTTTTTTTTTACGCAAAGAAACAGGTGTGTTTGCATTGAAGGGCGCCCGAAAAAGCGTTTGTTCCAATTACGCGCAGCAAGGACGCTTTATGATGGGGAAGGCAGATGGCTGGAAGGTGCACGTCCTCATCGTTTCTAAACAATTTCTAAACAAAATTGGTCTCACTGTCCCTCCAATAATACCAAGTGGCTCGAGGCTTCGTATTGCATATTAACTGAAAGAATTACACTCACGTTAAATGCCGCATAAGGACCAAGCGGGGCACTTGCTTCGCGCAGGTGCATTCGCCCAAATTTTATAGCTATAGCCCGCATGCAGCTACAAAATCCGAAATCGCATCAGCAGGGGCGGGACGCGCAAGCAGTGTTTCACGCAAATTTGAAGCATAAATCGCAGCGCTACCGAGGCCAAAGTGGTGTATCAATTCGGACGGACGCTTTCCAGAACGCTAGTAGCCGTTCAAACAGGGCGCACAGTTATGAGATGGCGCTGACAAAGCGGCGAGCGCCCGTGTTGAGAAAGTCCTAAACAACATTAGCCGGGCGGCGCGTGCAAGCGACGTTCCGTGCAACTTGTCCGTGGTAATATCAAAAGCGGCTCTCACGTTTTCCTTGAATCGGTGAGCCGGGGCACCGTGGTGCACGCGAGAGCTGCTTTCATTATTATCTACATCAATATCTCGAAACTGTTGTCATCCCGAGAATTCGTTTCGAGTGGATCCGCCTTGCAAACTCCACGGCTACAATTTGTACATTCCAACGTGGTCCATCAGGTAATTAGTTAACCTAATTAGTGACTGTTTCATTATTATTCGGCTAAGCATTTCAATTGCTTGTGCAAGTAATGTCCGCCACTTAGAGCAGACCAGCTCATGAACTAGACTTGGGCATTGTGCCACAGACACTATTGAAGAGTTTTTGAAAGTGTTCGCTGAAGCCCCCCGTATATATATATGCGTGTGTGAGTGACTGTGTGTGTGTGCACGCAATAGAGTAGCACATAAGCTCAGTCACGTGGGGTTATTTCACATTTCGCGG
Organism: Dermacentor silvarum; assembly: GCF_013339745.2. Classification (NCBI taxonomy): domain Eukaryota; kingdom Metazoa; phylum Arthropoda; class Arachnida; order Ixodida; family Ixodidae; genus Dermacentor; species Dermacentor silvarum. The sequence goes on from NC_051157.2 coordinate 220,384,929, forward strand.
GCTTTCAATAAACGCCGGAATAATTCACCACACTGGATGTGTGTGGCTGCAAAAAAAAAAAAAAAAAAAAAAAAAAGAAAAAGATGGGTCGTTTTGAAATGCCCTCAAGAACGAAATGAAACGTAATTGGCCCTAAAGTGAATAATAAACATTTTCCGCAATTAATCCTTATTGATTAACTAATTAGGCGCAACATAAAACTTAACATAAGGAGCGTCACATGACAGCAACACATATGTCATTGGTTTCATTGAGTTGTGGCTGCCCGCTGTCAATAACATCATCGGTTCTAGTCACATAAAAATCCTGTATAAATGTATGTATGTACGTATATACACGCACGCACGTACGCAAGCACGCACGCGCGCGCGCACACACACACAGGAGCGCCCACACTGAAAGAGTCAAAATCACGTCATGGATGTACGGAAATAAGAACGCCGAAGTGCGTCATAGCGTAAGAAAGCTGGAACACTTGTTTAAATAATACCAGCGGTGGCCAGTGACTGTTGATATGGATGCGAAAACACGTTACCGCCACCTATCTACGGAAATAGCAAGCGCGAAGTCCGTCGCCATAGCGTAAAAAACCTAGACGGCGCAAGGTAACACTCGATTTCATGATGACAGTGGCGGCCGGGGAATAAAAACAGCTCGAACCTCTTGGCAAGAAATACAAAAAAAAAAGAAGAAACAAAAAGTGGCTTGCTTTATTATACCTTGTATATGACAGTGAATAAACAGCAAAGCAGTTACAACTAAACTGAAAAAAAAAGACAGCTAACAAAAGCAAATACACAAAGAAACAAACCAGCCGTGTTTGCTCAGTGGGTATAGCGTTTGGCTACTGAGCGCGAGGTCATGGGATCGAATCCCAGCCACGGCAGCCGCTTTTCGTTGGGGCAGAAAAAAAAATAAACCGTGCACTAAGGTGTAGGAGCACGTTAAAGGAACCCCAGGTAGTCTAATTTATTTCGGAGTTGTCCACTACGGCGTGCATCATAATCAGACCGCGGTTTTGGCACGCAAAACCGCAGTATTATCTGTATTTTTTTTTTTTTTTTTACGCAAAGAAACAGGTGTGTTTGCATTGAAATGCACCCGGAAAAGCGTTTGTTCCAATTACGCGCAGCAAGGACACTTTTTGATGGGGAAGGCAGATGGCTGGAAGGTGCACGTCCTCATCGTTTCTAAACAATTTCTTAACAAAATTGGTCTCACTGTCCCTCCAATAATACCAAGTGGCTCGAGGCTTCGTATTGCATATTAACTGAAAGAATTACACTCACGTTAAATGCCGCAAGAGGACCAAGCGGGGCACTTGCTTCGCGCAGATGCATTCACACAAATTTTATAGCTACAGCCCGCCTGCAGCTACAAAATCCGAAATCGCATCAGCAGGGGCGGGAAGCGCAAGCAGCGTTTCACGCAAATTTGAAGCATAAATCGCAGCGCTACCGAGGCCAAAGTGGTGTATCAATTCGGACGGACGCTTTCCAGAACGCTAGTAGCCGTTCAAACAGGGCGCACAGTTAAGAGATGGCGCTGACAAAGCGGCGAGTGCCCGTGTTGACAAAGTCCTAAACAACATTAGCCGGGCGGCGCGTGCAAGCGACGTTCCGTGCAACTTGTCCGTGGTAATATCAAAAGCGGCTCTCACGTTTTCCTTGAATCGGTGAGCCGGGGCACCGTGGTGCACGCGAGAGCTGCTTTCATTATTATCTACATCAATATCTCGAAACTGTTGTCATCCCGAGAATTCGTTTCGAGTGGATCCGCCTTGCAAACTCCACGGCTACAATTTGTACATTCCAACGTGGTCCATCAGGTAATTAGTTAACCTAATTAGTGACTGTTTCATTATTATTCGGCTAAGCATTTCAATTGCTTGTGCAAGTAATGTCCGCCACTTAGAGCAGACCAGCTCATGAACTAGACTTGGGCATTCTGCCACAGACACTATTGAAGAGTTTTTGAAAGTGTTCGCTGAAGCCCCCCGTATATATATATGCGTGTGTGAGTGACTGTGTGTGTGTGCACGCAATAGAGTAGCACATAAGCTCAGTCACGTGGGGTTATTTCACATTTCGCGGGCTTTCAATAAACGCCGGAATAATTCACCACACTGGATGTGTGTGGCTGCAAAAAAAAAAAAAAAAAAAAAAAAGAAAAAGATGGGTCGTTTTGAAATGCCCTCAAGAACGAAATGAAACGTTTCCGGCGTTTCATTAAACGCCGGAAAAAATCACTACGCAGCATGTCATGCGTGTTGCCGAAAAAAAAAAAAAAAAAAAAAAAAAAAAAGATGCATTGGTCGTTTTGGAAGGCCCTCTACAAAGAAACGAAACGCACTGGGCCCTAACGTGAACACTAAACACTTTGCGTAATTTATCTAAATTGATTAACTAATTAGGCGCAACTTAAAACATACCCTAATAAGCGCCACATGACGGCCAAACTCGCCAAACCTCTTCTTTAAAAGCTGTAGGTGAATTGCACTGTCTAACCAATAACACGCAAGTCTCTAACTTAACCGCTTCGTGCGTGCACCAAGCATTCAAGGATTTTCCTCAAAGATAAATTATCAGTTTTTTTATTCCATAAAGCGAACAGCAGTCTCCGAGATATAACGAAACGCAATTTCCGTCACTTGTTCAGTTGGCACGCACGCGCGCGCGCGCGCACGCACGCTAACACACATGTATATATATGTGTGTGTGTGTGTGTGCGCGCGCGCGCGCGCGCGCGCGTGAAATACGTGGGTTTATTATCTATTTGGTGGCGTTTCATTAAACGCCGGAAAAAATCACTACGCAGCATGTCATGCGTGTTGCCGCAAAAAAAAAAAAAAAAAAAAAAAGATGCATTGGTCGTTTTGGAAGGCCCTCTACAAAGAAACGAAACGCACTGGGCCCTAACATGAACACTAAACACTTTGCGTAATTTATCTAAATTGATTAACTAATTAGGCGCAACATAAAACATACCCTAATAAGCGCCACAGCGATATGCCGCGTGTGCGAAATCCGGAAAAATTCGCACTTTCATGAGTCCGGGCGAGTGTTTCTTGCATTTTTCGCTGTCTTGTACCTGATTCTCAGCTTTGATTTTTTTAATACATAGGAGAGGAGGCTTGGCGGAATACAAAACAACAAAATACATTTGTTTTCGGATAAAACAATTGCCGTTTTTCGAAATTTGCGTTTTCCCCCCGACCGAGCACGACTCATTACCCTTTCACAACGGCTTCACCGTCGCGCAGCGCTGCTCTGCGCTAAGCCGAACCAACAGGCAAAAAAACTATGGGCGCCATCTATGTACGGACAAAGGAAGCGCGAAGTGCATCGCTGTGGCGTACAAATGCTAGATGGCGCGCGGTAACACTCGTTGTCATAATTACAGTAAGGAGCGGTTTTGTGCCTTTAGGAAATCCGTCGAGCATCTAGCTGTTAGTTGTGGCACTTGTCGCATTTTTCTCGTTAAAATAAAGCTAATTTCATCAGTCTGCGTTGAAAACTCGCCGAGTTAGGTCGCAATATGTCTGCGGCCTTTTTTCCAAAATGGCGGCGCCCATAAGTTTGCCTGTTGGTTCGGCTAAAGCGCAGAGCAATGCTGCGCGACGGTGAAGCCGTAAAGAAAGGGTCATGAATTGTGCTTGGTCGGGGGGAAAACGCAAATTTCGAAAAACGGCAATTGTTTTATCCGAAAACAAATGTATTTTGTTGTTTTGTATTCCTCCAAGCCTCCTCTCCTATGTATTAAAAAAATCAAAGCTGAGAATCAGGTACAAGACAGCGAAAAATGCAAGAAACACTCGCCCGGACTCATGAAAGTGCGAATTTTTCCGGATTTCGCACACGCGGCATATCGCTCCGCGGCGTTGCTTGCTCTTGCTTTTTAGTGGAGATGTAGGTAGGCCTGGCCCCTTCTCCCCAGAGCTCACATCGGCATCGCGGCAGTTTTGCTGAAAATGGGAAAAGAAAACCATTTCCCGGCCGAAGTCCAGCATCTTTAAACATTAAAACGTGTTTGTCCCAGTTCTTCAATTTGTAGCATTTATAGAGTTTGTGCACTAAAATTTGCGTACTTTACGTAGTGTGATCATAATGAAATTTCGCATGCTTATCCTTTAACATGTCCTGAATGCAAAGAAACAACTTTCAGAGCTTTCCACAAATATTTTCAGGAATTATAATTAGGAAAATTTCTTCGTTGAGAATGGTAAAACTGAAACTAGGCGTTGTAAATTTTTTGTAGACTAAAGCACGAATGTTGCAGTATATTTTTGCGGCTGTATGGAATGGTACTATTTATAGGGAGAAATATGAGCTATTTCTTCGTGTTTTCTTATGCTCACTGGTATCGCCTAAGCTTCCACAAAAAATGCATTGTTTTGACAGATGCATGGCGTGCGAATCATTCACCAAATGAGCAATAAAAAAAACTAAAAGCGGATTTGAAAACGTAGGCGCAAATGGTGAAAATTTCGTTGAGCTCTCAGGAATATTTAAAGAAGAGGTTTGGCGAGTTTGGCCGTCATGTGGCGCTTATTAGGGTATGTTTTATGTTGCGCCTAATTAGTTAATCAATTTAGATAAATTACGCAAAGTGTTTAGTGTTCATGTTAGGGCCCAGTGCGTTTCGTTTCTTTGTAGAGGGCCTTCCAAAACGACCAATGCATCTTTTTTTTTTTTTTTTTCGGCAACACGCATGACATGCTGCGTAGTGATTTTTTCCGGCGTTTAATGAAACGCCACCAAATAGATAATAAACCCACGTATTTCACGCGCGCGCGCGCGCGCGCGCACACACACACACACACACATATATATACATGTGTGTTAGCGTGCGTGCGCGCGCGCGCGCGTGCGTGCCAACTGAACAAGTGACGGAAATTGCGTTTCGTTATATCTCGGAGACTGCTGTTCGCTTTATGGAATAAAAAAACTGATAATTTATCTTTGAGGAAAATCCTTGAATGCTTGGTGCACGCACGAAGCGGTTAAGTTAGAGACTTGCGTGTTATTGGTTAGACAGTGCAATTCACCTACAGCTTTTAAAGAAGAGGTTTGGCGAGTTTGGCCGTCATGTGGCGCTTATTAGGGTATGTTTTAAGTTGCGCCTAATTAGTTAATCAATTTAGATAAATTACGCAAAGTGTTTAGTGTTCATGTTAGGGCCCAGTGCGTTTCGTTTCTTTGTAGAGGGCCTTCCAAAACGACCAATGCATCTTTTTTTTTTTTTTGCGGCAACACGCATGACATGCTGCGTAGTGATTTTTTCCGGCGTTTAATGAAACGCCACCAAATAGATAATAAACCCACGTATTTCACGCGCGCGCGCGCGCGCGCGCGCACACACACACACACACACACATACATATATATACATGTGTGTTAGCGTGCGTGCGCGCGCGCGCGCGTGCGTGCCAGCTGAACAAGTGACGGAAATTGCGTTTCGTTATATCTCGGAGACTGCTGTTCGCTTTATGGAATAAAAAAACTGATAATTTATCTTTGAGGAAAATCCTTGAATGCTTGGTGCACGCACGAAGCGGTTAAGTTAGAGACTTGCGTGTTTTTGGTTAGACAGTGCAATTCACCTAGAGCTTTTAAAGAAGAGGTTTGGCGAGTTTGGCCGTCATGTGGCGCTTATTAGGGTATGTTTTATGTTGCGCCTAATTAGTTAATCAATTTAGATAAATTACGCAAAGTGTTTAGTGTTCACGTTAGGGCCCAGTGCGTTTCGTTTCTTTGTAGAGGGCCTTCCAAAACGACCAATGCATCTTTTTTTTTTTTTTTTTTTTTTTTGCGGCAAGACGCATGACATGCTGCGTAGTGATTTTTTCCGGCGTTTAATGAAACGCCACCAAATAGATAATAAACCCACGTATTTCACGCGCGCGCGCGCGCACACACACACACACACACACACACACACACACACACACACACACACACATATATATATATATATATATATATATATATATACATGTGTGTTAGCGTGCGTGCGCGCGCGCGCGCGTGCGTGCCAGCTGAACAAGTGACGGAAAGTGCGTTTCGTTATATTTCGGCGACTGCTGTTCGCTTTATGGAATAAAAAAACTGATAATTTATCTTTGAGGAAAATCTTTGAATGCTTGGTGCACGCACGAAGCGGTTAAGTTAGAGACTTGCGTGTTTTTGGTTAGACAGTGCAATTCACCTAGAGCTTCACAAGGTGTGGAGACCATTTGAAGGAGCACTGTGCTAGTGCAGAAAGCATTGCAAGCGCCGTTTCCTTCGCGTTCCTGCTACGGCGCCGGGTGCATTTTACGTTGCCCCGCAAAATGTACGTGAAAAAAAAAACGAAAAAAAAAACGTCTTCTTGTCTGTTCTTATTTATGGATAATTCATCTCTGATGTGCGATGTTCGCGGTTGTTAACTGAGAACTAAGCACGCGAGCAGTTTTTGTTCAGAAGGAACGTATTTACCTTCTGGTCAAGTCGCGCTGGCGCGCAATGCGTACCAAGGTGCTTACGTCGGCGCTGATCGAGCGAGCCACGCGCTCCGGTGTTCCCGCCATTCCCCATGTGCAAAACGAATTGGTGTATAATAGGAAATGCTCATAGACCGTTTACCAGTGGCTTACAACATTTGGAATACCGTCTTCCAGTAATAGGCATTCTGCAGAACTAGGAAGACGAGTATAGAAATAGGTTGAACAAACTAATCCCTCAGTGCCTTATTGACAAGTTAATACGAAATTCAGTGATGAATATTATTTAGCTGTAAGAAACTGATCAGTGTTTTCAGGCAACTGTTGAGAAAGTAGCATTACCAAACCTGTTATTGCAATACAGTAGCAGTTAAAATAAGAATTTGGATTGTTAAATTTTTGTGCCATATTTTTAGCATAAATCCTACCACAAAATATAACAGGAGTTGACGTACATCAATTGAATGCACTGTTTTGTGGAAACAGTGCTCAAATTTGTTCCTGCAATTGCGTTGTGTGTAAACATCAAACTTATATTACTTCTATTTTTTTTCCAGACCACAGCTCCAGCTCGGATAACTCCACCTCGTCTTTGTTAGGGGATGCGAAATGTGCGGCCGTCAGTCTTTCAACCGGTCTAGCTTAATGATATTGTTTGAATGAGTAATCACAGATAACTGCTGCGACAAACGATTTGTGTTGGTAAGATTGCCTCACGCGAAGTAAAAAAGCATGACTTTTGCTATTCAGAAATTGTAAGAAGCTTTATGCATATGCGCCTACAGAATTTGCAGTGTGCACTTAAAAGAATTTTTGAAAGTGCTCGCTGAAACCCCCTGTGTGTGTATATATATATATATATATATATATATATATATATATATATAAGCGTGTGTGAGTGACTGTGTGTGTGTGCACGCAATAGAGTAGCACATAAGCTCAGTCACGTGGGGTTATTTCACATTTCGCGGGCTTTCAATAAACGCGGGAATAATTCACCACACTGGATGTGTGTTGCTGCAAAAAAAAAAAAAAAATAGATCGGTCGTTTTAAAATGCCCTCAAGAACGAAATGAAACGTAATTGGCCCTAAAGTGAATAATAAACAATTTCCGCAAATAATCCTTATTGATTAACTAATTAGGCGCAACATAAAACTTAACATAAGGAGCGTCACATGACAGCAAAACATATGTCATTGGTTTCATTGAGTTGTGGCTGCCCGCTGTCAATAAAATCATCGGTTCTAGTCACATAAAAATCCTGTATAAATGTATGTATGTACGTATATACACGCACGCACGTACGCAAGCACGCACGCGCGCGCACACACACACACAGGAGCGCCCACACTGAAAGAGTCAAAATCACGTCATGGATGTACGGAAATAAGAACGCCGAAGTGCGTCATAGCGTAAGAAAGCTGGAACACTTGTTTAAATAATATCAGCGGTGGCCAGTGACTGTTGATATGGATGCGAAAACACGTTACCGCCATCTATCTACGGAAATAGCAAGCGCGAAGTCCGTCGCCATTGCGTAAAAAACCTAGACGGCGCAAGGTAACACTCGATTTCATGATGACAGTGGCGGCCGGGGAATAAAAACAGCTCGAACCTCTTGGCAAGAAATACAAAAAAAGAAGAAACAAAAAGTGGCTTGCTTTATTAAACCTTGTCTCTGACAGTGAATAAACAGCAAAGCAGTTACAACTAAACTGAAAAAAAAAGACAGCTAACAAAAGCAAGTACACAAAGAAACAAACCAGCCGTGTTTGCTCAGTAGGTATAGCGTTTGGCTACTGAGCGCGAGGTCATGGGATCGAATCCCAGCCACGGCAGCCGCTTTTCGATGGGGGCGAAATGAAAAAAAAAATAAATAAATAAACTGTGCACTAAGGTTTAGGAGCACGTTTAAGAACCCCATATAGTCTAATTTATTTCGGAGTTGTCCACTACGGCGTGCATCATAATCAGACCGCGGTTTTGGCACGCAAAACCGCAGTATTATCTGTTTTTTTTTTTTTTTTTTACGCAAAGAAACAGGTGTGTTTGCATTGAAATGCACCCGGAAAAGCGTTTGTTCCAATTACGCGCAGCAAGGACACTTTTTGATGGGGAAGGCAGATGGCTGGAAGGTGCACGTCCTCATCGTTTCTAAACAATTTCTTAACAAAATTGGTCTCACTGTCCCTCCAATAATACCAAGTGGCTCGAGGCTTCGTATTGCATATTAACTGAAAGAATTACACTCACATTAAATGCCGCAAGAGGACCAAGCGGGGCACTTGCTTCGCGCAGATGCATTCACACAAATTTTATAGCTACAGCCCGCCTGCAGCTACAAAATCCGAAATCGCATCAGCAGGGGCGGGAAGCGCAAGCAGCGTTTCACGCAAATTTGAAGCATAAATCGCAGCGCTACCGAGGCCAAAGTGGTGTATCAATTCGGACGGACGCTTTCCAGAACGCTAGTAGCCGTTCAAACAGGGCGCACAGTTAAGAGATGGCGCTGACAAAGCGGCGAGCGCCCGTGTTGAGAAAGTCCTAAACAACATTAGCCGGGCGGCGCGTGCAAGCGACGTTCCGTGCAACTTGTCCGTGGTAATATCAAAAGCGGCTCTCACGTTTTCCTTGAATCGGTGAGCCGGGGCACCGTGGTGCACGCGAGAGCTGCTTTCATTATTATCTACATCAATATCTCGAAACTGTTGTCATCCCGAGAATTCGTTTCGAGTGGATCCGCCTTGCAAACTCCACGGCTACAATTTGTACATTCCAACGTGGTCCATCAGGTAATTAGTTAACCTAATTAGTGACTGTTTCATTATTATTCGGCTAAGCATTTCAATTGCTTGTGCAAGTAATGTCCGCCACTTAGAGCAGACCAGCTCATGAACTAGACTTGGGCATTCTGCCACAGGCAACCTTTAGGAGTTTTTGAAAGTGTTCACTGAAGCCCGCTGTATATATATATATATATATATATATATATATATATATATATATATATATGCGTGTGTGAGTGACTGTGTGTGTGTGCACGCAATAGAGTAGCACATAAGCTCAGTCACGTGGGGTTATTTCACATTTCGCGGGCTTTCAATAAACGCCGGAATAATTCACCACACTGGATGTGTGTGGCTGCAAAAAAAAAAAAAAAAAAAAAAAAAAAAAAGATGGGTCGTTTTGAAATGCCCTCAAGAACGAAATGAAACGTAATTGGCCCTAAAGTGAATAATAAACGTTTTCCGCAATTAATCCTTATTGATTAACTAATTAGGCGCAACATAAAACTTAACATAAGGAGCGTCACATGACAGCAACACATATGTCATTGGTTTCATTGAGTTGTGGCTGCCCGCTGTCAATAACATCATCGGTTCTAGTCACATAAAAATCCTGTATAAATGTATGTATGTACGTATATACACGCACGCACGTACGCAAGCACGCACGCGCGCGCGCACACACACACAGGAGCGCCCACACTGAAAGAGTCAAAATCACGTCATGGATGTACGGAAATAAGAACGCCGAAGTGCGTCATAGCGTAAGAAAGCTGGAACACTTGTTTAAATAATACCAGCGGTGGCCAGTGACTGTTGATATGGATGCGAAAACACGTTACCGCCACCTATCTACGGAAATAGCAAGCGCGAAGTCCGTCGCCATTGCGTAAAAAACCTAGACGGCGCAAGGTAACACTCGATTTCATGATGACAGTGGCGGCCGGGGAATAAAAACAGCTCGAACCTCTTGGCAAGAAATACAAAAAAAAAGAAGAAACAAAAAGTGGCTTGCTTTATTATACCTTGTATATGACAGTGAATAAACAGCAAAGCAGTTACAACTAAACTGAAAAAAAAAAAGACAGCTAACAAAAGCAAATACACAAAGAAACAAACCAGCCGTGTTTGCTCAGTAGGTATAGCGTTTGGCTACTGAGCGCGAGGTCATGGGATCGAATCCCAGCCACGGCAGCCGCTTTTCGATGGGGGCGAAATGAAAAAAAAAAAAAATAAATAAATAAACCGTGCACTAAGGTGTAGGAGCACGTTAAAGAACCCCAGGTAGTCTAATTTATTTCGGAGTTGTCCACTACGGCGTGCCTCATAATCAGACCACGGTTTTGGCACGCAAAACCCCAGTATTATCTGTTTTTTTTTTTTTTTACGCAAAGAAACAGGTGTGTTTGCATTGAAGGGCGCCCGAAAAAGCGTTTGTTCCAATTACGCGCAGCAAGGACGCTTTATGATGGGGAAGGCAGATGGCTGGAAGGTGCACGTCCTCATCGTTTCTAAACAATTTCTAAACAAAATTGGTCTCACTGTCCCTCCAATAATACCAAGTGGCTCGAGGCTTCGTATTGCATATTAACTGAAAGAATTACACTCACGTTAAATGCCGCATAAGGACCAAGCGGGGCACTTGCTTCGCGCAGGTGCATTCGCCCAAATTTTATAGCTATAGCCCGCATGCAGCTACAAAATCCGAAATCGCATCAGCAGGGGCGGGACGCGCAAGCAGTGTTTCACGCAAATTTGAAGCATAAATCGCAGCGCTACCGAGGCCAAAGTGGTGTATCAATTCGGACGGACGCTTTCCAGAACGCTAGTAGCCGTTCAAACAGGGCGCACAGTTATGAGATGGCGCTGACAAAGCGGCGAGCGCCCGTGTTGAGAAAGTCCTAAACAACATTAGCCGGGCGGCGCGTGCAAGCGACGTTCCGTGCAACTTGTCCGTGGTAATATCAAAAGCGGCTCTCACGTTTTCCTTGAATCGGTGAGCCGGGGCACCGTGGTGCACGCGAGAGCTGCTTTCATTATTATCTACATCAATATCTCGAAACTGTTGTCATCCCGAGAATTCGTTTCGAGTGGATCCGCCTTGCAAACTCCACGGCTACAATTTGTACATTCCAACGTGGTCCATCAGGTAATTAGTTAACCTAATTAGTGACTGTTTCATTATTATTCGGCTAAGCATTTCAATTGCTTGTGCAAGTAATGTCCGCCACTTAGAGCAGACCAGCTCATGAACTAGACTTGGGCATTCTGCCACAGGCAACCTTTAGGAGTTTTTGAAAGTGTTCACTGAAGCCCGCTGTATATATATATATATATATATATATATATATATTGTCACGTAGTAGTGACGCTGAAGTAAACAGTCGTAAAATTGTGTAAGAAGAAACTGATTCTTTATTGGGCGAACCTGTGCCCACAAAAGCAAGCTACACTCAAAGCACAACGAAAGCGGCGAACACAGTCGGCGGTCGTCGAAAATCTGATCAGCGGCGAAACGCGTCGGCTTTTATACCTGAGTCATCGAAGGTTCTAGATTAATCCCTGATGCCCGCGTGTCTTCCAGAAAGTTCTAGACAATTCGCGTCAGTCATGCAATCAGATAACATAAGCGTCGGTGAAAACAGGCAATGGAAAGAAGCATCGATAACGTTCTAGAAACTTCCGATACAGGCGCGGCCTGCGCCGAGCGATAACGTTTAACATTTGTTAGCCGGTGGAAAGCGGCCACCGGTGAAAGATAAACATGTATACGTGTCAATACCCTCCCCTTAAAAAGCATCGTCCCGATGCTACAAACAAATGTGAAAGCGAAAACAAAACCACGCGTATTAAAGAAAAAAATAAAGTAACAAAGTACCTAAGTTCGTCAGCGGGCGTAGAAAGGCTTAAGACGCACCACATGGATGACTTCGGGTCGTGCGCGGCGCCGCTGTGATTGCGAAATGCCGTCTGGCACGACCTCATAGTCCAGTGCGCCAATACGTCGGATGATCTTATATGGTCCGAAATAGCGACGTAAGAGTTTCTCGCTAAGTCCTCGTCGGCGTATCGGAGTCCAGACCCAAACACGGTCTCCGGGCTGGTACTCGACGTAGCGTCGTCGAAGATTGTAGTGTCGGCTGTCGGTTCTCTGCTGGTTCTTGATGCGCAGGCGGGCGAGCTGTCGACCTTCTTCGGCACGCTGCAAATAGGTGGCAACGTCGAGATTTTCTTCGTCAGCGACGTCCGGTAGCATGGCGTCAAGCGTCGTTACCGGGTTCCTTCCGTAGACCAGGTTGAACGGCGCCATGTGCGTCGTTTCTTGCACGGCCGTGTTGTATGCGAAGGTCACGTACGGAAGGATGGCATCCCACGTCTTGTGTTCGACGTCGACGTACATTGCCAGCATGTCGGCGATGGTCTTATTTAGGCGCTCGGTGAGGCCATTCGTCTGCGGGTGGTAGGCGGTGGTGCGGCGGTGGCTTGTCTGGCTGTATCGCAGGATGGCTTGAGTTAGTTCAGCCGTGAAGGCCGTACCTCTGTCGGTGATGAGGACTTCCGGGGCACCGTGACGCAGGAGGATGTTCTCAACGAAGAATCGGGCTACCTCGGCGGCACTGCCTTTGGGCAAGGCTTTTGTTTCGGCGTAGCGGGTGAGGTAGTCCGTAGCTACGATGATCCATTTATTCCCGGACGTCGACGTCGGAAAAGGCCCCAGTAAGTCCATCCCGATCTGCTGGAACGGTCGGCGAGGTGGCTCGATCGGCTGTAGAAGCCCGGCTGGCCTTGTCGGCGGTGTTTTGCGTCGCTGACAGTCTCGGCATGTCCTTACGTAATGGGCGACGTCAGCAGAGAGGCGAGGCCAGTAGTATTTTTCTTGTATCCTCGCGAGAGTGCGGGAAAAACCGAGATGTCCAGCCGTTGGGTCGTCATGGAGAGCTTGCAGAACCTCTGGACGCAATGCTGAGGGTACCACGAGGAGGTAGTTGGCTCGGAGAGGCGAGAAGTTCTTCTTTAGGAGAATGTCGTTCTGCAAGAAGAACGACGCCAATCCTCGCCTGAACGCCTTCGGCACAATGACGGTCTTGCCTTCCAGGTAGTCTACAAGGCTCCTTAGTTCCGGGTCGGCTCGCTGTTTTTCGGCGAATTCGTCGGCACTGATGGGTCCCAAGAAAGTGTCGTCATCCTGGTCGTCTTGTGGTGGCGGTTCGACGGGGGCGCGAGACAAGCAATCGGCGTCAGCGTGCTTTCGCCCGGATTTGTAAACGACGGTGATGTCGAATGCTTGAAGTCTCAGGCTCCATCGTGCGAGGCGACCTGAAGGATCCTTCAAGTTAGCTAGCCAACACAAGGCGTGGTGGTCGCTTACAACTTTAAAGGGCCTGCCATAGAGGTAGGGGCGAAACTTTGATGTAGCCCAGATGATGGCGAGGCACTCCTTTTCTGTTGTGGAATAATTTGATTCCGCCTTCGATAGCGACCGGCTAGCGTAACTTACAACCCTTTCTAGTCCGTCAGTCCTCTGCACAAGAACGGCGCCGAGTCCTACGCTGCTTGCGTCGGTGTGGACTTCGGTATCGGCGTTTTCGTCGAAATGCGCAAGTATTGGCGGCGATTGCAGGCGTCGCTTCAGTTCTTCAAATGCTTCGACTTGCGGCGTCTCCCACTTGAACTCGACGTCGGCCTTCGTTAGATACGTCAGTGGCTCAGCGATCCGTGAAAAATTCTTGACGAAGCGCCTGTAATAGGCGCACAGTCCAAGAAATCTACGCACAGCCTTCTTGTCAGCGGGCGGAGGAAAGTTGGAGATGGCCGCAGTTTTCTGAGGGTCGGGGCGCACTCCAGACTTGTTGATTACGTGGCCCAAAAACAAGAGCTCCTCATATGCGAAGCGGCACTTTTCTGGCTTTAACGTGAGTCCGGAGGTTTTGATTGCTTGAAGAACTGTTTCAAGGCGCCGCAGGTGTTCTTCGAAGCTTGAGGCAAACACAACGACGTCGTCCAAATAGACAAGGCAAGTCTGCCATTTCAAGCCTGCCAGTACTGTATCCATGACGCGTTGGAAAGTCGCAGGTGCCGAGCAAAGACCAAACGGCATGACCTTGAACTGAAACAGTCCGTCTGGTGTTATAAAGGCAGTCTTCTCCCGGTCCCTCTCGTCGACTTCGATTTGCCAGTAGCCGGTTTTGAGGTCCATCGACGAAAAATACTTTGCGTTGTAGAGTCGATCCAAGGCGTCGTCAATCCGTGGGAGGGGGTATACGTCCTTCTTCGTGATCTTGTTGAGGCGACGATAATCGACGCAGAAACGTAGGGTTCCATCCTTCTTCTTCACTAACACCACGGGGGACGCCCACGGACTCTTGGACGGCTGGATGATGTCGTCGCGTAGCATTTCGTCGACTTGGTGCCTTATGGCCTCACGTTCGCGCGCCGAAACTCGGTACGGGCTCTGACGGAGTGGGCGGACATTTTCGTCGGTGATGATGCGGTGCTTGGCGACAGGGGTTTGTCGAACTTTTGACGACGACGAGAAGCAGTCCTTGTATTGCAGGAGCAGAGCTTTTAGTTGTTCTTTCTTATGCCTGGGAAGGTTCCGATTGACGTCGAAAGTTGGCTCAGGTATTATAGTCGTCGTTGCAGGTGCACTGGAATCCGTGAAGGCGAAAGCACTGCTGGCTTGTACTATTTCGTCGATGTAGGCGACCGTGGTGCCTTTGTTAATGTGCTTGTATTCAGGGCTGAAGTTCGTGAGCATCACCCTTGCTTTCCCTGCACGTAGCTCAGCTAAGCCTCTAGCGACGCAAATTTCACGGTCGAGCAGTAGGTGATGATCGCCCTCGATGATGCCCTCCATGTCTGCAGGCACTTCGGTACCGACGGAAATCATTACGCTGGAGCGAGGCGGAATGGTGACTTGTTCTTCAAGCACATTCAAGGCATGGTAACTTATGCTTGTATCCGGTGGTAGCGCGTTGTGCGTTGAAAGCGTTATCGACTTGGATCTTAAGTCGATGACTGCACCGTATTGGTTTAGAAAGTCCATGCCTAGGATGACATCCCTGGAGCAGTGCTGCAGGATTACGAAGCTCGCCGGGTAAGTGCGGTTGTTTACCGTGACTCGGGCTGTGCAGATTCCAGCCGGCGTTATTAGGTGGCCTCCAGCTGTCCGGATATCAGGTCCTTGCCAGGCCGTCTTCACCTTCTTTAACTTGGCGGCGAACGCGCCACTGAAGACGGAATAGTCGGCGCCAGTGTCGACGAGAGCGGTGACGTTATGACCATCGATGAGCACGTCTAGATCGGTAGACCGGCGTCTGGCGTTGCGGTTAATTCGTGGCGTCGGATCACGGCTGCGTCGGCTTGCTCTGCTGCTGCTACGTCGCGTCGGAAGGTCTTCTTTCGGCGGCGAAGTGTTGTCAAGGCTGTTGCTAGGCGGCGTGCTGATATCTCGTCGTGATGAATCGCGAATCGTCGTCGTCGGCGGCGTCGGAGGATCTTCGGCATTGCGTCGTACAGCAACCGCACCTCCATCGGTTGCTGCCTTTAGTTTCCCGGGTAAGGGCTGGGAGATCGGCCCCGGGTGGGACCGTTGTACTGACGGCGATGCGGCGAGATGTAGCGGCCTGGTGACGGCGAGCGTGCGGATCGTCGTGGTTGCCACTGGGCTCCGGCGAGGTAGTCAGCGATGTCGCGCGGTCGTTCACCTCGATCGGGACGCGGCGCGTTGACGGGGAACCCTCGTAGGCCCATCTCGCGGTATGGGCATCGGCGGTAGACATGGCCGGCTTCCCCGCAGTGATAGCAGAGCGGGCGGTGGTCGGGGGCGCGCCAAATGTCCGTCTTCCTCTGGTAGCTGCGCTGGGCGACGGGCGGGCATGCTGGCGGCGGTGGACGTCGGAACTGCGGCGTTACGGGGCCCTGGCGCGAGCGCGGAGGGGGGCCTTGACGACGGGCGACGGCGGCGTAGGTCAGCGCTTCCGGCTCGGGTTGCGGCGATTCGGGAAGTCCTAGCGATTGCTGGATTTCCTCCCGCACGATATCGGCGATGGAAGCAACTTGAGGCTGCGACGACGGTAGCAACTTCTGCAGCTCTTCGCGTACTATCGCCCTGATGGTGTCTCGTAGGTCGTGGGAGAGTCCTTGGACTTCGGCGTAATGTGGCGTCGAACGGCGATTGTATTGCCGGTTGCGCATGTCCAGTGCTTTCTCGATTGTCGTAGCCTCCGAGAGAAAGTCTTGGACTGTCGTTGGTGGATTCCGCACCAGTCCGGCGAATAGCTCCTGCTTAACTCCCCGCATGAGCAAGCGAACTTTCTTGTCTTCTGGCATAGCGGGGTCGGCGTGCCGGAATAATCGAGTCATTTCTTCAGTGTACATACCAATGCTCTCATTCGGGAGCTGTACACGGTTTTCCAACAAGGCTGCAGCTCTTTCTTTACGGACGACGCTCGTGAAGGTGTCCAGGAATGCGGCTCGGAAGAGGTCCCAAGTTGTTAGTGCACGCTCCCTATTCTCGAGCCAGGTTCTGGCGCCGTCTTCAAGCGAGAAATAAACATGGCGCAGCTTGTCGTCGTCGCTCCATTTGTTGAACGTCGCGGTCCTCTCATATGTCTCCAGCCAGGTTTCAGGGTCTTCAGCCGATGATCCACGAAAAGTCGGTGGCTCCCGAGGTTGCTGCAGCAGGATGAGGGACGCTGGTGCTGCCATTCTGGTCGTTGACTTGGCTTTGATTGCAGTGGTCTTTTCGGGAAGAAGTCCGAACTCCGGCACAAGTCCTTGCTGCCTACGGCTAGCTCGCTGGTCCTTGGCGACGTTGGTCTCGTCCTCCGGTTTCGGGCTTGGGTCGCGGCTTTGCGGGGGCGTTCGCTGCATGAACGCACTAGCACCTCCACCAGATGTCACGTAGTAGTGACGCTGAAGTAAACAGTCGTAAAATTGTGTAAGAAGAAACTGATTCTTTATTGGGCGAACCTGTGCCCACAAAAGCAAGCTACACTCAAAGCACAACGAAAGCGGCGAACACAGTCGGCGGTCGTCGAAAATCTGATCAGCGGCGAAACGCGTCGGCTTTTATACCTGAGTCATCGAAGGTTCTAGATTAATCCCTGATGCCCGCGTGTCTTCCAGAAAGTTCTAGACAATTCGCGTCAGTCATGCAATCAGATAACATAAGCGTCGGTGAAAACAGGCAATGGAAAGAAGCATCGATAACGTTCTAGAAACTTCCGATACAGGCGCGGCCTGCGCCGAGCGATAACGTTTAACATTTGTTAGCCGGTGGAAAGCGGCCACCGGTGAAAGATAAACATGTATACGTGTCAATATATATATATATATATATGCGTGTGTGAGTGACTGTGTGTGTGTGCACGCAATAGAGTAGCACATAAGCTCAGTCACGTGGGGTTATTTCACATTTCGCGGGCTTTCAATAAACGCCGGAATAATTCACCACACTGGATGTGTGTGGCTGCAAAAAAAAAAAAAAAAAAAAAAAAAAAAAAAAAGATGGGTCGTTTTGAAATGCCCTCAAGAACGAAATGAAACGTAATTGGCCCTAAAGTGAATAATAAACGTTTTCCGCAATTAATCCTTATTGATTAACTAATTAGGCGCAACATAAAACTTAACATAAGGAGCGTCACATGACAGCAACACATATGTCATTGGTTTCATTGAGTTGTGGCTGCCCGCTGTCAATAAAATCATCGGTTCTAGTCACATAAAAATCCTGTATAAATGTATGTATGTACGTATATACACGCACGCACGTACGCAAGCACGCACGCGCGCGCACACACACACACAGGAGCGCCCACACTGAAAGAGTCAAAATCACGTCATGGATGTACGGAAATAAGAACGCCGAAGTGCGTCATAGCGTAAGAAAGCTGGAACACTTGTTTAAATAATATCAGCGGTGGCCAGTGACTGTTGATATGGATGCGAAAACACGTTACCGCCATCTATCTACGGAAATAGCAAGCGCGAAGTCCGTCGCCATTGCGTAAAAAACCTAGACGGCGCAAGGTAACACTCGATTTCATGATGACAGTGGCGGCCGGGGAATAAAAACAGCTCGAACCTCTTGGCAAGAAATACAAAAAAAGAAGAAACAAAAAGTGGCTTGCTTTATTAAACCTTGTCTCTGACAGTGAATAAACAGCAAAGCAGTTACAACTAAACTGAAAAAAAAAGACAGCTAACAAAAGCAAGTACACAAAGAAACAAACCAGCCGTGTTTGCTCAGTAGGTATAGCGTTTGGCTACTGAGCGCGAGGTCATGGGATCGAATCCCAGCCACGGCAGCCGCTTTTCGATGGGGGCGAAATGAAAAAAAAAAATAAATAAATAAACCGTGCACTAAGGTGTAGGAGCACGTTAAAGAACCCCAGGTAGTCTAATTTATTTCGGAGTTGTCCACTACGGCGTGCCTCATAATCAGACCGCGGTTTTGGCACGCAAAACCCCAGTATTATCTGTTTTTTTTTTTTTTTTACGCAAAGAAACAGGTGTGTTTGCATTGAAGGGCGCCCGAAAAAGCGTTTGTTCCAATTACGCGCAGCAAGGACGCTTTATGATGGGGAAGGCAGATGGCTGGAAGGTGCACGTCCTCATCGTTTCTAAACAATTTCTAAACAAAATTGGTCTCACTGTCCCTCCAATAATACCAAGTGGCTCGAGGCTTCGTATTGCATATTAACTGAAAGAATTACACTCACGTTAAATGCCGCATAAGGACCAAGCGGGGCACTTGCTTCGCGCAGGTGCATTCGCCCAAATTTTATAGCTATAGCCCGCATGCAGCTACAAAATCCGAAATCGCATCAGCAGGGGCGGGACGCGCAAGCAGTGTTTCACGCAAATTTGAAGCATAAATCGCAGCGCTACCGAGGCCAAAGTGGTGTATCAATTCGGACGGACGCTTTCCAGAACGCTAGTAGCCGTTCAAACAGGGCGCACAGTTATGAGATGGCGCTGACAAAGCGGCGAGCGCCCGTGTTGAGAAAGTCCTAAACAACATTAGCCGGGCGGCGCGTGCAAGCGACGTTCCGTGCAACTTGTCCGTGGTAATATCAAAAGCGGCTCTCACGTTTTCCTTGAATCGGTGAGCCGGGGCACCGTGGTGCACGCGAGAGCTGCTTTCATTATTATCTACATCAATATCTCGAAACTGTTGTCATCCCGAGAATTCGTTTCGAGTGGATCCGCCTTGCAAACTCCACGGCTACAATTTGTACATTCCAACGTGGTCCATCAGGTAATTAGTTAACCTAATTAGTGACTGTTTCATTATTATTCGGCTAAGCATTTCAATTGCTTGTGCAAGTAATGTCCGCCACTTAGAGCAGACCAGCTCATGAACTAGACTTGGGCATTGTGCCACAGACACTATTGAAGAGTTTTTGAAAGTGTTCGCTGAAGCCCCCCGTATATATATATGCGTGTGTGAGTGACTGTGTGTGTGTGCACGCAATAGAGTAGCACATAAGCTCAGTCACGTGGGGTTATTTCACATTTCGCGGGCTTTCAATAAACGCCGGAATAATTCACCACACTGGATGTGTGTGGCTGCAAAAAAAAAAAAAAAAAAAAAAAAAAAGAAAAGATGGGTCGTTTTGAAATGCCCTCAAGAACGAAATGAAACGTAATTGGCCCTAAAGTGAATAATAAACATTTTCCGCAATTAATCCTTATTGATTAACTAATTAGGCGCAACATAAAACTTAACATAAGGAGCGTCACATGACAGCAACACATATGTCATTGGTTTCATTGAGTTGTGGCTGCCCGCTGTCAATAACATCATCGGTTCTAGTCACATAAAAATCCTGTATAAATGTATGTATGTACGTATATACACGCACGCACGTACGCAAGCACGCACGCGCGCGCGCACACACACACAGGAGCGCCCACACTGAAAGAGTCAAAATCACGTCATGGATGTACGGAAATAAGAACGCCGAAGTGCGTCATAGCGTAAGAAAGCTGGAACACTTGTTTAAATAATACCAGCGGTGGCCAGTGACTGTTGATATGGATGCGAAAACACGTTACCGCCACCTATCTACGGAAATAGCAAGCGCGAAGTCCGTCGCCATAGCGTAAAAAACCTAGACGGCGCAAGGTAACACTCGATTTCATGATGACAGTGGCGGCCGGGGAATAAAAACAGCTCGAACCTCTTGGCAAGAAATACAAAAAAAAAAGAAGAAACAAAAAGTGGCTTGCTTTATTATACCTTGTATATGACAGTGAATAAACAGCAAAGCAGTTACAACTAAACTGAAAAAAAAAGACAGCTAACAAAAGCAAATACACAAAGAAACAAACCAGCCGTGTTTGCTCAGTGGGTATAGCGTTTGGCTACTGAGCGCGAGGTCATGGGATCGAATCCCAGCCACGGCAGCCGCTTTTCGTTGGGGCAGAAAAAAAAATAAACCGTGCACTAAGGTGTAGGAGCACGTTAAAGGAACCCCAGGTAGTCTAATTTATTTCGGAGTTGTCCACTACGGCGTGCATCATAATCAGACCGCGGTTTTGGCACGCAAAACCGCAGTATTATCTGTATTTTTTTTTTTTTTTTTTACGCAAAGAAACAGGTGTGTTTGCATTGAAATGCACCCGGAAAAGCGTTTGTTCCAATTACGCGCAGCAAGGACACTTTTTGATGGGGAAGGCAGATGGCTGGAAGGTGCACGTCCTCATCGTTTCTAAACAATTTCTTAACAAAATTGGTCTCACTGTCCCTCCAATAATACCAAGTGGCTCGAGGCTTCGTATTGCATATTAACTGAAAGAATTACACTCACGTTAAATGCCGCAAGAGGACCAAGCGGGGCACTTGCTTCGCGCAGATGCATTCACACAAATTTTATAGCTACAGCCCGCCTGCAGCTACAAAATCCGAAATCGCATCAGCAGGGGCGGGAAGCGCAAGCAGCGTTTCACGCAAATTTGAAGCATAAATCGCAGCGCTACCGAGGCCAAAGTGGTGTATCAATTCGGACGGACGCTTTCCAGAACGCTAGTAGCCGTTCAAACAGGGCGCACAGTTAAGAGATGGCGCTGACAAAGCGGCGAGTGCCCGTGTTGACAAAGTCCTAAACAACATTAGCCGGGCGGCGCGTGCAAGCGACGTTCCGTGCAACTTGTCCGTGGTAATATCAAAAGCGGCTCTCACGTTTTCCTTGAATCGGTGAGCCGGGGCACCGTGGTGCACGCGAGAGCTGCTTTCATTATTATCTACATCAATATCTCGAAACTGTTGTCATCCCGAGAATTCGTTTCGAGTGGATCCGCCTTGCAAACTCCACGGCTACAATTTGTACATTCCAACGTGGTCCATCAGGTAATTAGTTAACCTAATTAGTGACTGTTTCATTATTATTCGGCTAAGCATTTCAATTGCTTGTGCAAGTAATGTCCGCCACTTAGAGCAGACCAGCTCATGAACTAGACTTGGGCATTCTGCCACAGACACTATTGAAGAGTTTTTGAAAGTGTTCGCTGAAGCCCCCCGTATATATATATGCGTGTGTGAGTGACTGTGTGTGTGTGCACGCAATAGAGTAGCACATAAGCTCAGTCACGTGGGGTTATTTCACATTTCGCGGGCTTTCAATAAACGCCGGAATAATTCACCACACTGGATGTGTGTGGCTGCAAAAAAAAAAAAAAAAAGAAAAAGATGGGTCGTTTTGAAATGCCCTCAAGAACGAAATGAAACGTTTCCGGCGTTTCATTAAACGCCGGAAAAAATCACTACGCAGCATGTCATGCGTGTTGCCGAAAAAAAAAAAAAAAAAAAAAAAAAAAAGATGCATTGGTCGTTTTGGAAGGCCCTCTACAAAGAAACGAAACGCACTGGGCCCTAACGTGAACACTAAACACTTTGCGTAATTTATCTAAATTGATTAACTAATTAGGCGCAACTTAAAACATACCCTAATAAGCGCCACATGACGGCCAAACTCGCCAAACCTCTTCTTTAAAAGCTGTAGGTGAATTGCACTGTCTAACCAATAACACGCAAGTCTCTAACTTAACCGCTTCGTGCGTGCACCAAGCATTCAAGGATTTTCCTCAAAGATAAATTATCAGTTTTTTTATTCCATAAAGCGAACAGCAGTCTCCGAGATATAACGAAACGCAATTTCCGTCACTTGTTCAGTTGGCACGCACGCGCGCGCGCGCGCACGCACGCTAACACACATGTATATATATGTGTGTGTGTGTGTGTGCGCGCGCGCGCGCGCGCGCGCGTGAAATACGTGGGTTTATTATCTATTTGGTGGCGTTTCATTAAACGCCGGAAAAAATCACTACGCAGCATGTCATGCGTGTTGCCGCAAAAAAAAAAAAAAAAAAAAAAAGATGCATTGGTCGTTTTGGAAGGCCCTCTACAAAGAAACGAAACGCACTGGGCCCTAACATGAACACTAAACACTTTGCGTAATTTATCTAAATTGATTAACTAATTAGGCGCAACATAAAACATACCCTAATAAGCGCCACAGCGATATGCCGCGTGTGCGAAATCCGGAAAAATTCGCACTTTCATGAGTCCGGGCGAGTGTTTCTTGCATTTTTCGCTGTCTTGTACCTGATTCTCAGCTTTGATTTTTTTAATACATAGGAGAGGAGGCTTGGCGGAATACAAAACAACAAAATACATTTGTTTTCGGATAAAACAATTGCCGTTTTTCGAAATTTGCGTTTTCCCCCCGACCGAGCACGACTCATTACCCTTTCACAACGGCTTCACCGTCGCGCAGCGCTGCTCTGCGCTAAGCCGAACCAACAGGCAAAAAAACTATGGGCGCCATCTATGTACGGACAAAGGAAGCGCGAAGTGCATCGCTGTGGCGTACAAATGCTAGATGGCGCGCGGTAACACTCGTTGTCATAATTACAGTAAGGAGCGGTTTTGTGCCTTTAGGAAATCCGTCGAGCATCTAGCTGTTAGTTGTGGCACTTGTCGCATTTTTCTCGTTAAAATAAAGCTAATTTCATCAGTCTGCGTTGAAAACTCGCCGAGTTAGGTCGCAATATGTCTGCGGCCTTTTTTCCAAAATGGCGGCGCCCATAAGTTTGCCTGTTGGTTCGGCTAAAGCGCAGAGCAATGCTGCGCGACGGTGAAGCCGTAAAGAAAGGGTCATGAATTGTGCTTGGTCGGGGGGAAAACGCAAATTTCGAAAAACGGCAATTGTTTTATCCGAAAACAAATGTATTTTGTTGTTTTGTATTCCTCCAAGCCTCCTCTCCTATGTATTAAAAAAATCAAAGCTGAGAATCAGGTACAAGACAGCGAAAAATGCAAGAAACACTCGCCCGGACTCATGAAAGTGCGAATTTTTCCGGATTTCGCACACGCGGCATATCGCTCCGCGGCGTTGCTTGCTCTTGCTTTTTAGTGGAGATGTAGGTAGGCCTGGCCCCTTCTCCCCAGAGCTCACATCGGCATCGCGGCAGTTTTGCTGAAAATGGGAAAAGAAAACCATTTCCCGGCCGAAGTCCAGCATCTTTAAACATTAAAACGTGTTTGTCCCAGTTCTTCAATTTGTAGCATTTATAGAGTTTGTGCACTAAAATTTGCGTACTTTACGTAGTGTGATCATAATGAAATTTCGCATGCTTATCCTTTAACATGTCCTGAATGCAAAGAAACAACTTTCAGAGCTTTCCACAAATATTTTCAGGAATTATAATTAGGAAAATTTCTTCGTTGAGAATGGTAAAACTGAAACTAGGCGTTGTAAATTTTTTGTAGACTAAAGCACGAATGTTGCAGTATATTTTTGCGGCTGTATGGAATGGTACTATTTATAGGGAGAAATATGAGCTATTTCTTCGTGTTTTCTTATGCTCACTGGTATCGCCTAAGCTTCCACAAAAAATGCATTGTTTTGACAGATGCATGGCGTGCGAATCATTCACCAAATGAGCAATAAAAAAAACTAAAAGCGGATTTGAAAACGTAGGCGCAAATGGTGAAAATTTCGTTGAGCTCTCAGGAATATTTAAAGAAGAGGTTTGGCGAGTTTGGCCGTCATGTGGCGCTTATTAGGGTATGTTTTATGTTGCGCCTAATTAGTTAATCAATTTAGATAAATTACGCAAAGTGTTTAGTGTTCATGTTAGGGCCCAGTGCGTTTCGTTTCTTTGTAGAGGGCCTTCCAAAACGACCAATGCATCTTTTTTTTTTTTTTTTTCGGCAACACGCATGACATGCTGCGTAGTGATTTTTTCCGGCGTTTAATGAAACGCCACCAAATAGATAATAAACCCACGTATTTCACGCGCGCGCGCGCGCGCGCGCACACACACACACACACACATATATATACATGTGTGTTAGCGTGCGTGCGCGCGCGCGCGCGTGCGTGCCAACTGAACAAGTGACGGAAATTGCGTTTCGTTATATCTCGGAGACTGCTGTTCGCTTTATGGAATAAAAAAACTGATAATTTATCTTTGAGGAAAATCCTTGAATGCTTGGTGCACGCACGAAGCGGTTAAGTTAGAGACTTGCGTGTTATTGGTTAGACAGTGCAATTCACCTACAGCTTTTAAAGAAGAGGTTTGGCGAGTTTGGCCGTCATGTGGCGCTTATTAGGGTATGTTTTAAGTTGCGCCTAATTAGTTAATCAATTTAGATAAATTACGCAAAGTGTTTAGTGTTCATGTTAGGGCCCAGTGCGTTTCGTTTCTTTGTAGAGGGCCTTCCAAAACGACCAATGCATCTTTTTTTTTTTTTGCGGCAACACGCATGACATGCTGCGTAGTGATTTTTTCCGGCGTTTAATGAAACGCCACCAAATAGATAATAAACCCACGTATTTCACGCGCGCGCGCGCGCGCGCGCGCACACACACACACACACACACATACATATATATACATGTGTGTTAGCGTGCGTGCGCGCGCGCGCGCGTGCGTGCCAGCTGAACAAGTGACGGAAATTGCGTTTCGTTATATCTCGGAGACTGCTGTTCGCTTTATGGAATAAAAAAACTGATAATTTATCTTTGAGGAAAATCCTTGAATGCTTGGTGCACGCACGAAGCGGTTAAGTTAGAGACTTGCGTGTTTTTGGTTAGACAGTGCAATTCACCTAGAGCTTTTAAAGAAGAGGTTTGGCGAGTTTGGCCGTCATGTGGCGCTTATTAGGGTATGTTTTATGTTGCGCCTAATTAGTTAATCAATTTAGATAAATTACGCAAAGTGTTTAGTGTTCACGTTAGGGCCCAGTGCGTTTCGTTTCTTTGTAGAGGGCCTTCCAAAACGACCAATGCATCTTTTTTTTTTTTTTTTTTTTTTTGCGGCAAGACGCATGACATGCTGCGTAGTGATTTTTTCCGGCGTTTAATGAAACGCCACCAAATAGATAATAAACCCACGTATTTCACGCGCGCGCGCGCGCACACACACACACACACACACACACACACACACACACACACACACACACACACACACACACACACACACATATATATATATATATATATATATATATATACATGTGTGTTAGCGTGCGTGCGCGCGCGCGCGCGTGCGTGCCAGCTGAACAAGTGACGGAAAGTGCGTTTCGTTATATTTCGGCGACTGCTGTTCGCTTTATGGAATAAAAAAACTGATAATTTATCTTTGAGGAAAATCTTTGAATGCTTGGTGCACGCACGAAGCGGTTAAGTTAGAGACTTGCGTGTTTTTGGTTAGACAGTGCAATTCACCTAGAGCTTCACAAGGTGTGGAGACCATTTGAAGGAGCACTGTGCTAGTGCAGAAAGCATTGCAAGCGCCGTTTCCTTCGCGTTCCTGCTACGGCGCCGGGTGCATTTTACGTTGCCCCGCAAAATGTACGTGAAAAAAAAAAACGAAAAAAAAAACGTCTTCTTGTCTGTTCTTATTTATGGATAATTCATCTCTGATGTGCGATGTTCGCGGTTGTTAACTGAGAACTAAGCACGCGAGCAGTTTTTGTTCAGAAGGAACGTATTTACCTTCTGGTCAAGTCGCGCTGGCGCGCAATGCGTACCACGGTGCTTACGTCGGCGCTGATCGAGCGAGCCACGCGCTCCGGTGTTCCCGCCATTCCCCATGTGCAAAACGAATTGGTGTATAATAGGAAATGCTCATAGACCGTTTACCAGTGGCTTACAACATTTGGAATACCGTCTTCCAGTAATAGGCATTCTGCAGAACTAGGAAGACGAGTATAGAAATAGGTTGAACAAACTAATCCCTCAGTGCCTTATTGACAAGTTAATACGAAATTCAGTGATGAATATTATTTAGCTGTAAGAAACTGATCAGTGTTTTCAGGCAACTGTTGAGAAAGTAGCATTACCAAACCTGTTATTGCAATACAGTAGCAGTTAAAATAAGAATTTGGATTGTTAAATTTTTGTGCCATATTTTTAGCATAAATCCTACCACAAAATATAACAGGAGTTGACGTACATCAATTGAATGCACTGTTTTGTGGAAACAGTGCTCAAATTTGTTCCTGCAATTGCGTTGTGTGTAAACATCAAACTTATATTACTTCTATTTTTTTTCCAGACCACAGCTCCAGCTCGGATAACTCCACCTCGTCTTTGTTAGGGGATGCGAAATGTGCGGCCGTCAGTCTTTCAACCGGTCTAGCTTAATGATATTGTTTGAATGAGTAATCACAGATAACTGCTGCGACAAACGATTTGTGTTGGTAAGATTGCCTCACGCGAAGTAAAAAAGCATGACTTTTGCTATTCAGAAATTGTAAGAAGCTTTATGCATATGCGCCTACAGAATTTGCAGTGTGCACTTAAAAGAATTTTTGAAAGTGCTCGCTGAAACCCCCTGTGTGTGTATATATATATATATATATATATATATATATATATATATATATATATATAAGCGTGTGTGAGTGACTGTGTGTGTGTGCACGCAATAGAGTAGCACATAAGCTCAGTCACGTGGGGTTATTTCACATTTCGCGGGCTTTCAATAAACGCGGGAATAATTCACCACACTGGATGTGTGTTGCTGCAAAAAAAAAAAAAAAAAAAAAATAGATCGGTCGTTTTAAATGCCCTCAAGAACGAAATGAAACGTAATTGGCCCTAAAGTGAATAATAAACAATTTCCGCAATAATCCTTATTGATTAACTAATTAGGCGCAACATAAAACTTAACATAAGGAGCGTCACATGACAGCAACACATATGTCATTGGTTTCATTGAGTTGTGGCTGCCCGCTGTCAATAAAATCATCGGTTCTAGTCACATAAAAATCCTGTATAAATGTATGTATGTACGTATATACACGCACGCACGTACGCAAGCACGCACGCGCGCGCACACACACACACAGGAGCGCCCACACTGAAAGAGTCAAAATCACGTCATGGATGTACGGAAATAAGAACGCCGAAGTGCGTCATAGCGTAAGAAAGCTGGAACACTTGTTTAAATAATATCAGCGGTGGCCAGTGACTGTTGATATGGATGCGAAAACACGTTACCGCCATCTATCTACGGAAATAGCAAGCGCGAAGTCCGTCGCCATTGCGTAAAAAACCTAGACGGCGCAAGGTAACACTCGATTTCATGATGACAGTGGCGGCCGGGGAATAAAAACAGCTCGAACCTCTTGGCAAGAAATACAAAAAAAAGAAGAAACAAAAAGTGGCTTGCTTTATTAAACCTTGTCTCTGACAGTGAATAAACAGCAAAGCAGTTACAACTAAACTGAAAAAAAAAGACAGCTAACAAAAGCAAGTACACAAAGAAACAAACCAGCCGTGTTTGCTCAGTAGGTATAGCGTTTGGCTACTGAGCGCGAGGTCATGGGATCGAATCCCAGCCACGGCAGCCGCTTTTCGATGGGGGCGAAATGAAAAAAAAAAATAAATAAATAAATAAACCGTGCACTAAGGTGTAGGAGCACGTTAAAGAACCCCAGGTAGTCTAATTTATTTCGGAGTTGTCCACTACGGCGTGCCTCATAATCAGACCGCGGTTTTGGCACGCAAAACCCCAGTATTATCTGTTTTTTTTTTTTTTTTTTACGCAAAGAAACAGGTGTGTTTGCATTGAAGGGCGCCCGAAAAAGCGTTTGTTCCAATTACGCGCAGCAAGGACGCTTTATGATGGGGAAGGCAGATGGCTGGAAGGTGCACGTCCTCATCGTTTCTAAACAATTTCTAAACAAAATTGGTCTCACTGTCCCTCCAATAATACCAAGTGGCTCGAGGCTTCGTATTGCATATTAACTGAAAGAATTACACTCACGTTAAATGCCGCATAAGGACCAAGCGGGGCACTTGCTTCGCGCAGGTGCATTCGCCCAAATTTTATAGCTATAGCCCGCATGCAGCTACAAAATCCGAAATCGCATCAGCAGGGGCGGGACGCGCAAGCAGTGTTTCACGCAAATTTGAAGCATAAATCGCAGCGCTACCGAGGCCAAAGTGGTGTATCAATTCGGACGGACGCTTTCCAGAACGGCTAGTAGCCGTTCAAACAGGGCGCACAGTTATGAGATGGCGCTGACAAAGCGGCGAGGCGCCCGGTTGAGAAGTCCTAACAACATTAGCCGGGCGGCGCGTGCAAGCGACGTTCCGTGCAAATTGTCCGTGGTATATCAAAAGCGGCTCTCACGTTTTCCTTGAATCGTGAGCCGGGGCACCGTGGTGCACGCGAGAGATGCTTCATTAGTATCTACATCAATATCTCGAAACTGTTGTCATCCCGAGAATTCGTTTCGAGTGGATCCGCCTTGCAAACTCCACGGCTACAATTTGTACATTCCAACGTGTGTCCATCAGGGTAATTAGTAAACTAATTAGTGACGGTTCATAGTATTCGTTCGGCTAAGCATTTCAATTGCTTGTGAAAGTATGTCCGCCACTTAGAGCAGACCAGCCA
>NC_051157.2:220414226-220444226 GCF_013339745.2 Dermacentor silvarum
AAACCCGATCGATCTTGGTCTAATAAAAGCACCCGTCGCCCAAAGGGCTTCAGGCTCACTGCATGTATTAGCTCTAGAATTGCCACAGTTATCCAAGTAGGAAGAAACGATCTAAGGAACCATAACTGATTTAATGAGCCATTCGCGGTTTCGCCTTATTTCGGCATGTACTTAGACATGCATGGCTTAATCTTTGAGACAAGCATATGATTACTGGCAGGATCAACCAGGTAATCGTTCAACTGCGCGTCCAGCCATGCCGGACGCCGTTGTTGCGACGCCGAGGCCACCTTCAGGCGCCTCAGCACGCTTCGTTTTTGCAAAGCCCACCTCTTTGCACAGTCCGAGATGACGGCGTTCGAGCTCGCTACGGCGCCCTCCCCGCAGGGCTGGGTATCGCCACGCGGCAAGAAGCACGCACACTCTCGATAGATTCGTTGCGTCGACTCGGTCACGGCTTGCGGGATTTGCCATCAGCCCGCAGCACTGGTGGACCGATCGGCGCTTGCAACGTAGCCGAGACGGCAAAGCCGCCAAGCGACGGGTCACGCCCGCGCCTTCGGCGCTTTCTTATTTGACTCGTCCGAGGACGATGCGGAACACACCTCGATATCGTGGATACGGCGTCGTCCGACAACCAGCCCCTAACGCATCAAGCGGATGAGGCTGCAGACGATTGCCGAGGGATCCACGGGAGAGGCTCCGGGGACACGCTTGACGGGCACGGAGCCCGCCGCATATCAGACACCCAGGTCGCACGCACTCGGGGGGCGACTGCACTCCAACCCCCATATAATAGCAGCGATAAGTACCCAGACCTCCATGGGGCCGTACTCGTGGCATTTTCGACGGGGATTTGGCGGAAATCGTGCCGCACCTTGACGAACTTTGAAAGTTTACGTCGGCTGCACAGGGCCGAAGTCGTGAAAACCAACACCGCGCAAGAGGGTCGTGATCGTCAATGTTTCGCCAGCGGCGAGTACGGCTTCGCGAATATTCACGTGCCTGAACCACCGCGCATCCTGTGCTGACTTTCACGGCGAACGAGCTTTCCGCTGCCGCACTTTCTCTGCAAACGTTGTGCCACGCACGGTGCTGTGCTCCATGACCGTTGTTTTGGACGGTGGCTTGCGTACTCGTCGGCGTATTTCCACCTCTCGCGTGCACCACGGTGCCCCAGCTCACCGATTCAAGGCAAACGTGCGAGCCGCTTTCGGTATTTCCACGGAAAAGTTGCGCTGAACGTGGCTTGCGCGCGCCGCCCCGGCTGACGCGGTTTCGGACTTTGTCTCTGCGAGCGGTCGCGTACTCGTCGGCGCAATTCCCGACGTCGCCGCAGTGCGTGAATCGCACAAAACGCACCCGGACACCACAAATTGAAAAGTGGTACGATGTCGGCCGGGGCCGCATACCTCTATATAATAGCAGCGATAAGTACCCAGACCTCCATGGGGCCGTACTCGTGGCCGCCGGCGGCAGTTAGCGCCGAAAGAAATTCCTCATTTTTGCTTTTCAAGCCGTGTTTCCACCTCTCGCGTGCACCACGGTGCCCCAGCTCACCGATACAAGGCAAACGTGCGAGCCGCTTTCGGTATTTCCACGGAAAAGTTGCGCTGAACGTCGCTTGCGCGCGCCGCCCCGGCTGACGAGCTTTCGGACTTTGTCTCTGCGAGCGGTCGCGTACTCGTCGGCGCAATTCCCGACGTCGCCGCAGTGCGTGAATCGCACAAAACGCACCCGGACACCACAAATTGAAAAGTGGTACGATGTCGGCCGGGGCCGCATACCTCTATATAATAGCAGCGATAAGTACCCAGACCTCCATGGGGCCGTACTCGTGGCCGCCGGCGGCAGTTAGCGCCGAAAGAAATTCCTCATTTTTGCTTTTCAAGCCGTGTTTCTGCCTCTCGCGTGCACCACGGTGCCCCAGCTCACCGATACAAGGCAAACGTGCGAGCCGCTTTCGGTATTTCCACGGAAAAGTTGCGCTGAACGTCGCTTGCGCGCGCCGCCCCGGCTGACGAGCTTTCGGACTTTGTCTCTGCGAGCGGTCGCGTACTCGTCGGCGCAATTCCCGACGTCGCCGCAGTGCGTGAATCGCACAAAACGCACCCGGACACCACAAATTGAAAAGTGGTACGATGTCGGCCGGGGCCGCATACCTCTATATAATAGCAGCGATAAGTACCCAGACCTCCATGGGGCCGTACTCGTGGCCGCCGGTGGCAGTTAGCGCCGAAAGAAATTCCTCATTTTCTCTTTTTAAGCCGTCTTTCCACCTCTCGCGTGCACGACGGTGCCCCAGCTCACCGATACAAGGCAAACGTGCGAGCCGCTTTCGGTATTTCCACGGAAAAGTTGCGCTGAACGTCGCTTGCGCGCGCCGCCCCGGCTGACGAGCTTTCGGACTTTGTCTCTGCGAGCGGTCGCGTACTCGTCGGCGCAATTCCCGACGTCGCCGCAGTGCGTGAATCGCACAAAACGCACCCGGACACCACAAATTGAAAAGTGGTACGATGTCGGCCGGGGCCGCATACCTCTATATAATAGCAGCGATAAGTACCCAGACCTCCATGGGGCCGTACTCGTGGCCGCCGGTGGCAGTTAGCGCCGAAAGAAATTCCTCATTTTCTCTTTTTAAGCCGTCTTTCCACCTCTCGCGTGCACGACGGTGCCCCAGCTCACCGATACAAGGCAAACGTGCGAGCCGCTTTCGGTATTTCCACGGAAAAGTTGCGCTGAACGTCGCTTGCGCGCGCCGCCCCGGCTGACGAGCTTTCGGACTTTGTCTCTGCGAGCGGTCGCGTACTCGTCGGCGCAATTCCCGACGTCGCCGCAGTGCGTGAATCGCACAAAACGCACCCGGACACCACAAATTGAAAAGTGGTACGATGTCGGCCGGGGTTGCATACCTCTATATAATAGCAGCGATAAGTACCCAGACCTCCATGGGGCCGTACTCGTGACCGCCGGCGGCCGTTAGCGCCGAAAGAAATTCCTCATTTTTGCTTTTCAAGCCGTGTTTCCACCTCTCGCGTGCACCACGGTGCCCCAGCTCACCGATACAAGGCAAACGTGCGAGCCGCTTTCGGTATTTCCACGGAAAAGTTGCGCTGAACGTCGCTTGCGCGCGCCGCCCCGGCTGACGAGCTTTCGGACTTTGCCTCTGCGAGCGGTCGCGTACACGTCGGCGCAATTGCCGACGTCGCCGCAGTGCGTGAATCGCACAAAACGCACCCGGACACCGCAAATTGAAAAGTGGTACGATGTCGGCCGGGGCCGCATAGCTCTATATAATAGCAGTGATAAGTACCCAGACCTCCATGGGGCCGTACTCGTGGCCGCCGGCGGCAGTTAGCGCCGAAAGAAATTCCTCATTTTCTCTTTTCAAGCCGTCTTTCCACCTCTCGCGTGCACCACGGTGCCCCAGCTCACCGATACAAGGCAAACGTGCGAGCCGCTTTCGGTATTTCCACGGAAAAGTTGCGCTGAACGTCGCTTGCGCGCGCCGCCCCGGCTGACGAGCTTTCGGACTTTGCCTCTGCGAGCGGTCGCGTACTCGTCGGCGCAATTGCCGACGTCGCCGCAGTGCGTGAATCGCACAAAACGCACCCGGACACCGCAAATTGAAAAGTGGTACGATGTCGGCCGGGGCCGCATAGCTCTATATAATAGCAGTGATAAGTACCCAGACCTCCATGGGGCCGTACTCGTGGCCGCCGGCGGCAGTTAGCGCCGAAAGAAATTCCTCATTTTCTCTTTTCAAGCCGTCTTTCCACCTCTCGCGTGCACCACGGTGCCCCAGCTCACCGATACAAGGCAAACGTGCGAGCCGCTTTCGGTATTTCCACGGAAAAGTTGCGCTGAACGTCGCTTGCGCGCGCCGCCCCGGCTGACGAGCTTTCGGACTTTGTCTCTGCGAGCGGTCGCGTACTCGTCGGCGCAATTCCCGACGTCGCCGCAGTGCGTGAATCGCACAAAACGCACCCGGACACCACAAATTCAAAAGTGGTACGATGTCGGCCGGGGTTGCATACCTCTATATAATAGCAGCGATAAGTACCCAGACCTCCATGGGGCCGTACTCGTGACCGCCGGCGGCAGTTAGCGCCGAAAGAAATTCCTCATTTTTGCTTTTCAAGCCGTCTTTCCACCTCTCGCGTGCACCACGGTGCCCCAGCTCACTGATACAAGGCAAACGTGCGAGCCGCTTTCGGTATTTCCACGGAAAAGTTGCGCTGAACGTCGCTTGCGCGCGCCGCCCCGGCTGACGCAGTTTCGGACTTTGTCAACACGGGCACTCGCCGCTTTGTCAGCGCCATCTCTTAACTGTGCGCCCTGTTTGAACGGCTACTAGCGTTCTGGAAAGCGTCCGTCCGAATTGATACACCACTTTGGCCTCGGTAGCGCTGCGATTTATGCTTCAAATTTGCGTGAAACGCTGCTTGCGCTTCCCGCCCCTGCTGATGCGATTTCGGATTTTGTAGCTGCAGGCGGGCTGTAGCTATAAAATTTGTGTGAATGCATCTGCGCGAAGCAAGTGCCCCGCTTGGTCCTCTTGCGGCATTTAACGTGAGTGTAATTCTTTCAGTTAATATGCAATACGAAGCCTCGAGCCACTTGGTATTATTGGAGGGACAGTGAGACCAATTTTGTTAAGAAATTGTTTAGAAACGATGAGGACGTGCACCTTCCAGCCATCTGCCTTCCCCATCAAAAAGTGTCCTTGCTGCGCGTAATTGGAACAAACGCTTTTCCGGGTGCATTTCAATGCAAACACACCTGTTTCTTTGCGTAAAAAAAAAAAAAAAATACAGATAATACTGCGGTTTTGCGTGCCAAAACCGCGGTCTGATTATGATGCACGCCGTAGTGGACAACTCCGAAATAAATTAGACTACCTGGGGTTCCTTTAACGTGCTCCTACACCTTAGTGCACGGTTTATTTTTTTTTTCTGCCCCAACGAAAAGCGGCTGCCGTGGCTGGGATTCGATCCCATGACCTCGCGCTCAGTAGCCAAACGCTATACCCACTGAGCAAACACGGCTGGTTTGTTTCTTTGTGTATTTGCTTTTGTTAGCTGTCTTTTTTTTTCAGTTTAGTTGTAACTGCTTTGCTGTTTATTCACTGTCATATACAAGGTATAATAAAGCAAGCCACTTTTTGTTTCTTCTTTTTTTTTTTGTATTTCTTGCCAAGAGGTTCGAGCTGTTTTTATTCCCCGGCCGCCACTGTCATCATGAAATCGAGTGTTACCTTGCGCCGTCTAGGTTTTTTACGCTATGGCGACGGACTTCGCGCTTGCTATTTCCGTAGATAGGTGGCGGTAACGTGTTTTCGCATCCATATCAACAGTCACTGGCCACCGCTGGTATTATTTAAACAAGTGTTCCAGCTTTCTTACGCTATGACGCACTTCGGCGTTCTTATTTCCGTACATCCATGACGTGATTTTGACTCTTTCAGTGTGGGCGCTCCTGTGTGTGTGTGCGCGCGCGCGTGCGTGCTTGCGTACGTGCGTGCGTGTATATACGTACATACATACATTTATACAGGATTTTTATGTGACTAGAACCGATGATGTTATTGACAGCGGGCAGCCACAACTCAATGAAACCAATGACATATGTGTTGCTGTCATGTGACGCTCCTTATGTTAAGTTTTATGTTGCGCCTAATTAGTTAATCAATAAGGATTAATTGCGGAAAATGTTTATTATTCACTTTAGGGCCAATTACGTTTCATTTCGTTCTTGAGGGCATTTCAAAACGACCCATCTTTTTCTTTTTTTTTTTTTTTTTTTTTTTGCAGCCACACACATCCAGTGTGGTGAATTATTCCGGCGTTTATTGAAAGCCCGCGAAATGTGAAATAACCCCACGTGACTGAGCTTATGTGCTACTCTATTGCGTGCACACACACACAGTCACTCACACACGCATATATATATACGGGGGGCTTCAGCGAACACTTTCAAAAAGTCTTCAATAGTGTCTGTGGCACAATGCCCAAGTCTAGTTCATGAGCTGGTCTGCTCTAAGTGGCGGACATTACTTGCACAAGCAATTGAAATGCTTAGCCGAATAATAATGAAACAGTCACTAATTAGGTTAACTAATTACCTGATGGACCACGTTGGAATGTACAAATTGTAGCCGTGGAGTTTGCAAGGCGGATCCACTCGAAACGAATTCTCGGGATGACAACAGTTTCGAGATATTGATGTAGATAATAATGAAAGCAGCTCTCGCGTGCACCACGGTGCCCCGGCTCACCGATTCAAGGAAAACGTGAGAGCCGCTTTTGATATTACCACGGACAAGTTGCACGGAACGTCGCTTGCACGCGCCGCCCGGCTAATGTTGTTTAGGACTTTCTCAACACGGGCGCTCGCCGCTTTGTCAGCGCCATCTCATAACTGTGCGCCCTGTTTGAACGGCTACTAGCGTTCTGGAAAGCGTCCGTCCGAATTGATACACCACTTTGGCCTCGGTAGCGCTGCGATTTATGCTTCAAATTTGCGTGAAACACTGCTTGCGCGTCCCGCCCCTGCTGATGCGATTTCGGATTTTGTAGCTGCATGCGGGCTATAGCTATAAAATTTGGGCGAATGCACCTGCGCGAAGCAAGTGCCCCGCTTGGTCCTTATGCGGCATTTAACGTGAGTGTAATTCTTTCAGTTAATATGCAATACGAAGCCTCGAGCCACTTGGTATTATTGGAGGGACAGTGAGACCAATTTTGTTTAGAAATTGTTTAGAAACGATGAGGACGTGCACCTTCCAGCCATCTGCCTTCCCCATCATAAAGCGTCCTTGCTGCGCGTAATTGGAACAAACGCTTTTTCGGGCGCCCTTCAATGCAAACACACCTGTTTCTTTGCGTAAAAAAAAAAAAAAACAGATAATACTGGGGTTTTGCGTGCCAAAACCGTGGTCTGATTATGAGGCACGCCGTAGTGGACAACTCCGAAATAAATTAGACTACCTGGGGTTCTTTAACGTGCTCCTACACCTTAGTGCACGGTTTATTTATTTATTTTTTTTTTTTTTTCATTTCGCCCCCATCGAAAAGCGGCTGCCGTGGCTGGGATTCGATCCCATGACCTCGCGCTCAGTAGCCAAACGCTATACCTACTGAGCAAACACGGCTGGTTTGTTTCTTTGTGTATTTGCTTTTGTTAGCTGTCTTTTTTTTTTCAGTTTAGTTGTAACTGCTTTGCTGTTTATTCACTGTCATATACAAGGTATAATAAAGCAAGCCACTTTTTGTTTCTTCTTTTTTTTTGTATTTCTTGCCAAGAGGTTCGAGCTGTTTTTATTCCCCGGCCGCCACTGTCATCATGAAATCGAGTGTTACCTTGCGCCGTCTAGGTTTTTTACGCAATGGCGACGGACTTCGCGCTTGCTATTTCCGTAGATAGGTGGCGGTAACGTGTTTTCGCATCCATATCAACAGTCACTGGCCACCGCTGGTATTATTTAAACAAGTGTTCCAGCTTTCTTACGCTATGACGCACTTCGGCGTTCTTATTTCCGTACATCCATGACGTGATTTTGACTCTTTCAGTGTGGGCGCTCCTGTGTGTGTGTGCGCGCGCGCGTGCGTGCTTGCGTACGTGCGTGCGTGTATATACGTACATACATACATTTATACAGGATTTTTATGTGACTAGAACCGATGATGTTATTGACAGCGGGCAGCCACAACTCAATGAAACCAATGACATATGTGTTGCTGTCATGTGACGCTCCTTATGTTAAGTTTTATGTTGCGCCTAATTAGTTAATCAATAAGGATTAATTGCGGAAAATGTTTATTATTCACTTTAGGGCCAATTACGTTTCATTTCGTTCTTGAGGGCATTTCAAAACGACCCATCTTTTTTTTTTTTTTTTTTTTTTTTTTTTTTTTGCAGCCACACACATCCAGTGTGGTGAATTATTCCGGCGTTTATTGAAAGCCCGCGAAATGTGAAATAACCCCACGTGACTGAGCTTATGTGCTACTCTATTGCGTGCACACACACACAGTCACTCACACACGCATATATATATATATATATATATATATATATATATATATATATATATATATATATATATATATATATACAGCGGGCTTCAGTGAACACTTTCAAAAACTCCTAAAGGTTGCCTGTGGCAGAATGCCCAAGTCTAGTTCATGAGCTGGTCTGCTCTAAGTGGCGGACATTACTTGCACAAGCAATTGAAATGCTTAGCCGAATAATAATGAAACAGTCACTAATTAGGTTAACTAATTACCTGATGGACCACGTTGGAATGTACAAATTGTAGCCGTGGAGTTTGCAAGGCGGATCCACTCGAAACGAATTCTCGGGATGACCACAGTTTCGAGATATTGATGTAGATAATAATGAAAGCAGCTCTCGCGTGCACCACGGTGCCCCGGCTCACCGATTCAAGGAAAACGTGAGAGCCGCTTTTGATATTACCACGGACAAGTTGCACGGAACGTCGCTTGCACGCGCCGCCCGGCTAATGTTGTTTAGGACTTTCTCAACACGGGCGCTCGCCGCTTTGTCAGCGCCATCTCTTAACTGTGCGCCCTGTTTGAACGGCTACTAGCGTTCTGGAAAGCGTCCGTCCGAATTGATACACCACTTTGGCCTCGGTAGCGCTGCGATTTATGCTTCAAATTTGCGTGAAACGCTGCTTGCGCTTCCCGCCCCTGCTGATGCGATTTCGGATTTTGTAGCTGCAGGCGGGCTGTAGCTATAAAATTTGTGTGAATGCATCTGCGCGAAGCAAGTGCCCCGCTTGGTCCTCTTGCGGCATTTAATGTGAGTGTAATTCTTTCAGTTAATATGCAATACGAAGCCTCGAGCCACTTGGTATTATTGGAGGGACAGTGAGACCAATTTTGTTAAGAAATTGTTTAGAAACGATGAGGACGTGCACCTTCCAGCCATCTGCCTTCCCCATCAAAAAGTGTCCTTGCTGCGCGTAATTGGAACAAACGCTTTTCCGGGTGCATTTCAATGCAAACACACCTGTTTCTTTGCGTAAAAAAAAAAAAAAATACAGATAATACTGCGGTTTTGCGTGCCAAAACCGCGGTCTGATTATGATGCACGCCGTAGTGGACAACTCCGAAATAAATTAGACTACCTGGGGTTCCTTTAACGTGCTCCTACACCTTAGTGCACGGTTTATTTTTTTTTCTGCCCCAACGACAAGCGGCTGCCGTGGCTGGGATTCGATCCCATGACCTCGCGCTCAGTAGCCAAACGCTATACCCACTGAGCAAACACGGCTGGTTTGTTTCTTTGTGTATTTGCTTTTGTTAGCTGTCTTTTTTTTTCAGTTTAGTTGTAACTGCTTTGCTGTTTATTCACTGTCATATACAAGGTATAATAAAGCAAGCCACTTTTTGTTTCTTCTTTTTTTTTTGTATTTCTTGCCAAGAGGTTCGAGCTGTTTTTATTCCCCGGCCGCCACTGTCATCATGAAATCGAGTGTTACCTTGCGCCGTCTAGGTTTTTTACGCTATGGCGACGGACTTCGCGCTTGCTATTTCCGTAGATAGGTGGCGGTAACGTGTTTTCGCATCCATATCAACAGTCACTGGCCACCGCTGGTATTATTTAAACAAGTGTTCCAGCTTTCTTACGCTATGACGCACTTCGGCGTTCTTATTTCCGTACAACTATGACGTGATTTTGACTCTTTCAGTGTGGGCGCTCCTGTGTGTGTGTGCGCGCGCGCGTGCGTGCTTGCGTACGTGCGTGCGTGTATATACGTACATACATACATTTATACAGGATTTTTATGTGACTAGAACCGATGATGTTATTGACAGCGGGCAGCCACAACTCAATGAAACCAATGACATATGTGTTGCTGTCATGTGACGCTCCTTATGTTAAGTTTTATGTTGCGCCTAATTAGTTAATCAATAAGGATTAATTGCGGAAAATGTTTATTATTCACTTTAGGGCCAATTACGTTTCATTCCGTTCTTGAGGGCATTTCAAAACGACCCATCTTTTTCTTTTTTTTTTTTTTTTTTTTTTTTTTTTGCAGCCACACACATCCAGTGTGGTGAATTATTCCGGCGTTTATTGAAAGCCCGCGAAATGTGAAATAACCCCACGTGACTGAGCTTATGTGCTACTCTATTGCGTGCACACACACACAGTCACTCACACACGCATATATATATACGGGGGGCTTCAGCGAACACTTTCAAAAACTCTTCAATAGTGTCTGTGGCACAATGCCCAAGTCTAGTTCATGAGCTGGTCTGCTCTAAGTGGCGGACATTACTTGCACAAGCAATTGAAATGCTTAGCCGAATAATAATGAAACAGTCACTAATTAGGTTAACTAATTACCTGATGGACCACGTTGGAATGTACAAATTGTAGCCGTGGAGTTTGCAAGGCGGATCCACTCGAAACGAATTCTCGGGATGACAACAGTTTCGAGATATTGATGTAGATAATAATGAAAGCAGCTCTCGCGTGCACCACGGTGCCCCGGCTCACCGATTCAAGGAAAACGTGAGAGCCGCTTTTGATATTACCACGGACAAGTTGCACGGAACGTCGCTTGCACGCGCCGCCCGGCTAATGTTGTTTAGGACTTTCTCAACACGGGCGCTCGCCGCTTTGTCAGCGCCATCTCATAACTGTGCGCCCTGTTTGAACGGCTACTAGCGTTCTGGAAAGCGTCCGTCCGAATTGATACACCACTTTGGCCTCGGTAGCGCTGCGATTTATGCTTCAAATTTGCGTGAAACACTGCTTGCGCGTCCCGCCCCTGCTGATGCGATTTCGGATTTTGTAGCTGCATGCGGGCTATAGCTATAAAATTTGGGCGAATGCACCTGCGCGAAGCAAGTGCCCCGCTTGGTCCTTATGCGGCATTTAACGTGAGTGTAATTCTTTCAGTTAATATGCAATACGAAGCCTCGAGCCACTTGGTATTATTGGAGGGACAGTGAGACCAATTTTGTTTAGAAATTGTTTAGAAACGATGAGGACGTGCACCTTCCAGCCATCTGCCTTCCCCATCATAAAGCGTCCTTGCTGCGCGTAATTGGAACAAACGCTTTTTCGGGCGCCCTTCAATGCAAACACACCTGTTTCTTTGCGTAAAAAAAAAAAAAACAGATAATACTGGGGTTTTGCGTGCCAAAACCGTGGTCTGATTATGAGGCACGCCGTAGTGGACAACTCCGAAATAAATTAGACTACCTGGGGTTCTTTAACGTGCTCCTACACCTTAGTGCACGGTTTATTTATTTATTTATTTTTTTTTTCATTTCGCCCC
This sequence comes from Dermacentor silvarum, assembly GCF_013339745.2. Classification (NCBI taxonomy): domain Eukaryota; kingdom Metazoa; phylum Arthropoda; class Arachnida; order Ixodida; family Ixodidae; genus Dermacentor; species Dermacentor silvarum. The sequence goes on from NC_051157.2 coordinate 220,425,547, forward strand.
CATCGAAAAGCGGCTGCCGTGGCTGGGATTCGATCCCATGACCTCGCGCTCAGTAGCCAAACGCTATACCTACTGAGCAAACACGGCTGGTTTGTTTCTTTGTGTATTTGCTTTTGTTAGCTGTCTTTTTTTTTTCAGTTTAGTTGTAACTGCTTTGCTGTTTATTCACTGTCATATACAAGGTATAATAAAGCAAGCCACTTTTTGTTTCTTCTTTTTTTTTGTATTTCTTGCCAAGAGGTTCGAGCTGTTTTTATTCCCCGGCCGCCACTGTCATCATGAAATCGAGTGTTACCTTGCGCCGTCTAGGTTTTTTACGCAATGGCGACGGACTTCGCGCTTGCTATTTCCGTAGATAGGTGGCGGTAACGTGTTTTCGCATCCATATCAACAGTCACTGGCCACCGCTGGTATTATTTAAACAAGTGTTCCAGCTTTCTTACGCTATGACGCACTTCGGCGTTCTTATTTCCGTACATCCATGACGTGATTTTGACTCTTTCAGTGTGGGCGCTCCTGTGTGTGTGTGCGCGCGCGCGTGCGTGCTTGCGTACGTGCGTGCGTGTATATACGTACATACATACATTTATACAGGATTTTTATGTGACTAGAACCGATGATGTTATTGACAGCGGGCAGCCACAACTCAATGAAACCAATGACATATGTGTTGCTGTCATGTGACGCTCCTTATGTTAAGTTTTATGTTGCGCCTAATTAGTTAATCAATAAGGATTAATTGCGGAAAATGTTTATTATTCACTTTAGGGCCAATTACGTTTCATTTCGTTCTTGAGGGCATTTCAAAACGACCCATCTTTTTTTTTTTTTTTTTTTTTTTTGCAGCCACACACATCCAGTGTGGTGAATTATTCCGGCGTTTATTGAAAGCCCGCGAAATGTGAAATAACCCCACGTGACTGAGCTTATGTGCTACTCTATTGCGTGCACACACACACAGTCACTCACACACGCATATATATATATATATATATATATATATATATATATATATATATATATATATATATATATATACAGCGGGATTCAGTGAACACTTTCAAAAACTCCTAAAGGTTGCCTGTGGCAGAATGCCCAAGTCTAGTTCATGAGCTGGTCTGCTCTAAGTGGCGGACATTACTTGCACAAGCAATTGAAATGCTTAGCCGAATAATTATGAAACAGTCACTAATTAGGTTAACTAATTACCTGATGGACCACGTTGGAATGTACAAATTGTAGCCGTGGAGTTTGCAAGGCGGATCCACTCGAAACGAATTCTCGGGATGACAACAGTTTCGAGATATTGATGTAGATAATAATGAAAGCAGCTCTCGCGTGCACCACGGTGCCCCGGCTCACCGATTCAAGGAAAACGTGAGAGCCGCTTTTGATATTACCACGGACAAGTTGCACGGAACGTCGCTTGCACGCGCCGCCCGGCTAATGTTGTTTAGGACTTTCTCAACACGGGCGCTCGCCGCTTTGTCAGCGCCATCTCTTAACTGTGCGCCCTGTTTGAACGGCTACTAGCGTTCTGGAAAGCGTCCGTCCGAATTGATACACCACTTTGGCCTCGGTAGCGCTGCGATTTATGCTTCAAATTTGCGTGAAACGCTGCTTGCGCTTCCCGCCCCTGCTGATGCGATTTCGGATTTTGTAGCTGCAGGCGGGCTGTAGCTATAAAATTTGTGTGAATGCATCTGCGCGAAGCAAGTGCCCCGCTTGGTCCTCTTGCGGCATTTAATGTGAGTGTAATTCTTTCAGTTAATATGCAATACGAAGCCTCGAGCCACTTGGTATTATTGGAGGGACAGTGAGACCAATTTTGTTAAGAAATTGTTTAGAAACGATGAGGACGTGCACCTTCCAGCCATCTGCCTTCCCCATCAAAAAGTGTCCTTGCTGCGCGTAATTGGAACAAACGCTTTTCCGGGTGCATTTCAATGCAAACACACCTGTTTCTTTGCGTAAAAAAAAAAAAAAAAAACAGATAATACTGCGGTTTTGCGTGCCAAAACCGCGGTCTGATTATGATGCACGCCGTAGTGGACAACTCCGAAATAAATTAGACTATATGGGGTTCTTAAACGTGCTCCTAAACCTTAGTGCACAGTTTATTTATTTATTTTTTTTTCATTTCGCCCCCATCGAAAAGCGGCTGCCGTGGCTGGGATTCGATCCCATGACCTCGCGCTCAGTAGCCAAACGCTATACCTACTGAGCAAACACGGCTGGTTTGTTTCTTTGTGTACTTGCTTTTGTTAGCTGTCTTTTTTTTTCAGTTTAGTTGTAACTGCTTTGCTGTTTATTCACTGTCAGAGACAAGGTTTAATAAAGCAAGCCACTTTTTGTTTCTTCTTTTTTTGTATTTCTTGCCAAGAGGTTCGAGCTGTTTTTATTCCCCGGCCGCCACTGTCATCATGAAATCGAGTGTTACCTTGCGCCGTCTAGGTTTTTTACGCAATGGCGACGGACTTCGCGCTTGCTATTTCCGTAGATAGATGGCGGTAACGTGTTTTCGCATCCATATCAACAGTCACTGGCCACCGCTGATATTATTTAAACAAGTGTTCCAGCTTTCTTACGCTATGACGCACTTCGGCGTTCTTATTTCCGTACATCCATGACGTGATTTTGACTCTTTCAGTGTGGGCGCTCCTGTGTGTGTGTGTGCGCGCGCGTGCGTGCTTGCGTACGTGCGTGCGTGTATATACGTACATACATACATTTATACAGGATTTTTATGTGACTAGAACCGATGATTTTATTGACAGCGGGCAGCCACAACTCAATGAAACCAATGACATATGTTTTGCTGTCATGTGACGCTCCTTATGTTAAGTTTTATGTTGCGCCTAATTAGTTAATCAATAAGGATTATTTGCGGAAATTGTTTATTATTCACTTTAGGGCCAATTACGTTTCATTTCGTTCTTGAGGGCATTTTAAAACGACCGATCTATTTTTTTTTTTTTTTTGCAGCAACACACATCCAGTGTGGTGAATTATTCCCGCGTTTATTGAAAGCCCGCGAAATGTGAAATAACCCCACGTGACTGAGCTTATGTGCTACTCTATTGCGTGCACACACACACAGTCACTCACACACGCTTATATATATATATATATATATATATATATATATATATATATATATATACACACACAGGGGGTTTCAGCGAGCACTTTCAAAAATTCTTTTAAGTGCACACTGCAAATTCTGTAGGCGCATATGCATAAAGCTTCTTACAATTTCTGAATAGCAAAAGTCATGCTTTTTTACTTCGCGTGAGGCAATCTTACCAACACAAATCGTTTGTCGCAGCAGTTATCTGTGATTACTCATTCAAACAATATCATTAAGCTAGACCGGTTGAAAGACTGACGGCCGCACATTTCGCATCCCCTAACAAAGACGAGGTGGAGTTATCCGAGCTGGAGCTGTGGTCTGGAAAAAAAATAGAAGTAATATAAGTTTGATGTTTACACACAACGCAATTGCAGGAACAAATTTGAGCACTGTTTCCACAAAACAGTGCATTCAATTGATGTACGTCAACTCCTGTTATATTTTGTGGTAGGATTTATGCTAAAAATATGGCACAAAAATTTAACAATCCAAATTCTTATTTTAACTGCTACTGTATTGCAATAACAGGTTTGGTAATGCTACTTTCTCAACAGTTGCCTGAAAACACTGATCAGTTTCTTACAGCTAAATAATATTCATCACTGAATTTCGTATTAACTTGTCAATAAGGCACTGAGGGATTAGTTTGTTCAACCTATTTCTATACTCGTCTTCCTAGTTCTGCAGAATGCCTATTACTGGAAGACGGTATTCCAAATGTTGTAAGCCACTGGTAAACGGTCTATGAGCATTTCCTATTATACACCAATTCGTTTTGCACATGGGGAATGGCGGGAACACCGGAGCGCGTGGCTCGCTCGATCAGCGCCGACGTAAGCACCTTGGTACGCATTGCGCGCCAGCGCGACTTGACCAGAAGGTAAATACGTTCCTTCTGAACAAAAACTGCTCGCGTGCTTAGTTCTCAGTTAACAACCGCGAACATCGCACATCAGAGATGAATTATCCATAAATAAGAACAGACAAGAAGACGTTTTTTTTTTCGTTTTTTTTTTTCACGTACATTTTGCGGGGCAACGTAAAATGCACCCGGCGCCGTAGCAGGAACGCGAAGGAAACGGCGCTTGCAATGCTTTCTGCACTAGCACAGTGCTCCTTCAAATGGTCTCCACACCTTGTGAAGCTCTAGGTGAATTGCACTGTCTAACCAAAAACACGCAAGTCTCTAACTTAACCGCTTCGTGCGTGCACCAAGCATTCAAAGATTTTCCTCAAAGATAAATTATCAGTTTTTTTATTCCATAAAGCGAACAGCAGTCGCCGAAATATAACGAAACGCACTTTCCGTCACTTGTTCAGCTGGCACGCACGCGCGCGCGCGCGCACGCACGCTAACACACATGTATATATATATATATATATATATATATATATATATGTGTGTGTGTGTGTGTGTGTGTGTGTGTGTGTGTGTGCGCGCGCGCGCGCGTGAAATACGTGGGTTTATTATCTATTTGGTGGCGTTTCATTAAACGCCGGAAAAAATCACTACGCAGCATGTCATGCGTCTTGCCGCAAAAAAAAAAAAAAAAAAAAAAGATGCATTGGTCGTTTTGGAAGGCCCTCTACAAAGAAACGAAACGCACTGGGCCCTAACGTGAACACTAAACACTTTGCGTAATTTATCTAAATTGATTAACTAATTAGGCGCAACATAAAACATACCCTAATAAGCGCCACATGACGGCCAAACTCGCCAAACCTCTTCTTTAAAAGCTCTAGGTGAATTGCACTGTCTAACCAAAAACACGCAAGTCTCTAACTTAACCGCTTCGTGCGTGCACCAAGCATTCAAGGATTTTCCTCAAAGATAAATTATCAGTTTTTTTATTCCATAAAGCGAACAGCGGTCTCCGAGATATAACGAAACGCAATTTCCGTCACTTGTTCAGCTGGCACGCACGCGCGCGCGCGCGCACGCACGCTAACACACATGTATATATATGTATGTGTGTGTGTGTGTGTGTGTGCGCGCGCGCGCGCGCGCGCGCGTGAAATACGTGGGTTTATTATCTATTTGGTGGCGTTTCATTAAACGCCGGAAAAAATCACTACGCAGCATGTCATGCGTGTTGCCGCAAAAAAAAAAAAAAAGATGCATTGGTCGTTTTGGAAGGCCCTCTACAAAGAAACGAAACGCACTGGGCCCTAACATGAACACTAAACACTTTGCGTAATTTATCTAAATTGATTAACTAATTAGGCGCAACTTAAAACATACCCTAATAAGCGCCACATGACGGCCAAACTCGCCAAAACTCTTCTTTAAAAGCTGTAGGTGAATTGCACTGTCTAACCAATAACACGCAAGTCTCTAACTTAACCGCTTCGTGCGTGCACCAAGCATTCAAGGATTTTCCTCAAAGATAAATTATCAGTTTTTTTATTCCATAAAGCGAACAGCAGTCTCCGAGATATAACGAAACGCAATTTCCGTCACTTGTTCAGTTGGCACGCACGCGCGCGCGCGCGCACGCACGCTAACACACATGTATATATATGTGTGTGTGTGTGTGTGTGTGCGCGCGCGCGCGCGCGTGAAATACGTGGGTTTATTATCTATTTGGTGGCGTTTCATTAAACGCCGGAAAAAATCACTACGCAGCATGTCATGCGTGTTGCCGCAAAAAAAAAAAAAGATGCATTGGTCGTTTTGGAAGGCCCTCTACAAAGAAACGAAACGCACTGGGCCCTAACATGAACACTAAACACTTTGCGTAATTTATCTAAATTGATTAACTAATTAGGCGCAACTTAAAACATACCCTAATAAGCGCCACATGACGGCCAAACTCGCCAAACCTCTTCTTTAAAAGCTGTAGGTGAATTGCACTGTCTAACCAATAACACGCAAGTCTCTAACTTAACCGCTTCGTGCGTGCACCAAGCATTCAAGGATTTTCCTCAAAGATAAATTATCAGTTTTTTTATTCCATAAAGCGAACAGCAGTCTCCGAGATATAACGAAACGCAATTTCCGTCACTTGTTCAGTTGGCACGCACGCGCGCGCGCGCGCACGCACGCTAACACACATGTATATATATGTGTGTGTGTGTGTGTGTGCGCGCGCGCGCGCGCGCGCGTGAAATACGTGGGTTTATTATCTATTTGGTGGCGTTTCATTAAACGCCGGAAAAAATCACTACGCAGCATGTCATGCGTGTTGCCGCAAAAAAAAAAAAAAAAGAAAAAAGATGCATTGGTCGTTTTGGAAGGCCCTCTACAAAGAAACGAAACGCACTGGGCCCTAACATGAACACTAAACACTTTGCGTAATTTATCTAAATTGATTAACTAATTAGGCGCAACATAAAACATACCCTAATAAGCGCCACAGCGATATGCCGCGTGTGCGAAATCCGGAAAAATTCGCACTTTCATGAGTCCGGGCGAGTGTTTCTTGCATTTTTCGCTGTCTTGTACCTGATTCTCAGCTTTGATTTTTTTAATACATAGGAGAGGAGGCTTGGCGGAATACAAAACAACAAAATACATTTGTTTTCGGATAAAACAATTGCCGTTTTTCGAAATTTGCGTTTTCCCCCCGACCGAGCACGACTCATTACCCTTTCACAACGGCTTCACCGTCGCGCAGCGCTGCTCTGCGCTAAGCCGAACCAACAGGCAAAAAAACTATGGGCGCCATCTATGTACGGACAAAGGAAGCGCGAAGTGCATCGCTGTGGCGTACAAATGCTAGATGGCGCGCGGTAACACTCGTTGTCATAATTACAGTAAGGAGCGGTTTTGTGCCTTTAGGAAATCCGTCGAGCATCTAGCTGTTAGTTGTGGCACTTGTCGCATTTTTCTCGTTAAAATAAAGCTAATTTCATCAGTCTGCGTTGAAAACTCGCCGAGTTAGGTCGCAATATGTCTGCGGCCTTTTTTCCAAAATGGCGGCGCCCATAAGTTTGCCTGTTGGTTCGGCTAAAGCGCAGAGCAATGCTGCGCGACGGTGAAGCCGTAAAGAAAGGGTCATGAATTGTGCTTGGTCGGGGGGAAAACGCAAATTTCGAAAAACGGCAATTGTTTTATCCGAAAACAAATGTATTTTGTTGTTTTGTATTCCTCCAAGCCTCCTCTCCTATGTATTAAAAAAATCAAAGCTGAGAATCAGGTACAAGACAGCGAAAAATGCAAGAAACACTCGCCCGGACTCATGAAAGTGCGAATTTTTCCGGATTTCGCACACGCGGCATATCGCTCCGCGGCGTTGCTTGCTCTTGCTTTTTAGTGGAGATGTAGGTAGGCCTGGCCCCTTCTCCCCAGAGCTCACATCGGCATCGCGGCAGTTTTGCTGAAAATGGGAAAAGAAAACCATTTCCCGGCCGAAGTCCAGCATCTTTAAACATTAAAACGTGTTTGTCCCAGTTCTTCAATTTGTAGCATTTATAGAGTTTGTGCACTAAAATTTGCGTACTTTACGTAGTGTGATCATAATGAAATTTCGCATGCTTATCCTTTAACATGTCCTGAATGCAAAGAAACAACTTTCAGAGCTTTCCACAAATATTTTCAGGAATTATAATTAGGAAAATTTCTTCGTTGAGAATGGTAAAACTGAAACTAGGCGTTGTAAATTTTTTGTAGACTAAAGCACGAATGTTGCAGTATATTTTTGCGGCTGTATGGAATGGTACTATTTATAGGGAGAAATATGAGCTATTTCTTCGTGTTTTCTTATGCTCACTGGTATCGCCTAAGCTTCCACAAAAAATGCATTGTTTTGACAGATGCATGGCGTGCGAATCATTCACCAAATGAGCAATAAAAAAAACTAAAAGCGGATTTGAAAACGTAGGCGCAAATGGTGAAAATTTCGTTGAGCTCTCAGGAATATTTAAAGAAGAGGTTTGGCGAGCGAGCACACACACACACACACACACATACATATATATACATGTGTGTTAGCGTGCGTGTGCGCGCGCGCGCGTGCGTGCCAGCTGAACAAGTGACGGAAATTGCGTTTCGTTATATCTCGGAGACTGCTGTTCGCTTTATGGAATAAAAAAACTGATAATTTATCTTTGAGGAAAATCCTTGAATGCTTGGTGCACGCACGAAGCGGTTAAGTTAGAGACTTGCGTGTTTTTGGTTAGACAGTGCAATTCACCTAGAGCTTTTAAAGAAGAGGTTTGGCGAGTTTGGCCGTCATGTGGCGCTTATTAGGGTATGTTTTATGTTGCGCCTAATTAGTTAATCAATTTAGATAAATTACGCAAAGTGTTTAGTGTTCACGTTAGGGCCCAGTGCGTTTCGTTTCTTTGTAGAGGGCCTTCCAAAACGACCAATGCATCTTTTTTTTTTTTTTTTTTTTTTTGCGGCAAGACGCAGGACATGCTGCGTAGTGATTTTTTCCGGCGTTTAATGAAACGCCACCAAATAGATAATAAACCCACGTATTTCACGCGCGCGCGCGCGCACACACACACACACACACACACACACACACACATATATATATATATATATATATATACATGTGTGTTAGCGTGCGTGCGCGCGCGCGCGCGTGCGTGCCAGCTGAACAAGTGACGGAAAGTGCGTTTCGTTATATTTCGGCGACTGCTGTTCGCTTTATGGAATAAAAAAACTGATAATTTATCTTTGAGGAAAATCTTTGAATGCTTGGTGCACGCACGAAGCGGTTAAGTTAGAGACTTGCGTGTTTTTGGTTAGACAGTGCAATTCACCTAGAGCTTCACAAGGTGTGGAGACCATTTGAAGGAGCACTGTGCTAGTGCAGAAAGCATTGCAAGCGCCGTTTCCTTCGCGTTCCTGCTACGGCGCCGGGTGCATTTTACGTTGCCCCGCAAAATGTACGTGAAAAAAAAAACGAAAAAAAAAAAACGTCTTCTTGTCTGTTCTTATTTATGGATAATTCATCTCTGATGTGCGATGTTCGCGGTTGTTAACTGAGAACTAAGCACGCGAGCAGTTTTTGTTCAGAAGGAACGTATTTACCTTCTGGTCAAGTCGCGCTGGCGCGCAATGCGTACCAAGGTGCTTACGTCGGCGCTGATCGAGCGAGCCACGCGCTCCGGTGTTCCCGCCATTCCCCATGTGCAAAACGAATTGGTGTATAATAGGAAATGCTCATAGACCGTTTACCAGTGGCTTACAACATTTGGAATACCGTCTTCCAGTAATAGGCATTCTGCAGAACTAGGAAGACGAGTATAGAAATAGGTTGAACAAACTAATCCCTCAGTGCCTTATTGACAAGTTAATACGAAATTCAGTGATGAATATTATTTAGCTGTAAGAAACTGATCAGTGTTTTCAGGCAACTGTTGAGAAAGTAGCATTACCAAACCTGTTATTGCAATACAGTAGCAGTTAAAATAAGAATTTGGATTGTTAAATTTTTGTGCCATATTTTTAGCATAAATCCTACCACAAAATATAACAGGAGTTGACGTACATCAATTGAATGCACTGTTTTGTGGAAACAGTGCTCAAATTTGTTCCTGCAATTGCGTTGTGTGTAAACATCAAACTTATATTACTTCTATTTTTTTTCCAGACCACAGCTCCAGCTCGGATAACTCCACCTCGTCTTTGTTAGGGGATGCGAAATGTGCGGCCGTCAGTCTTTCAACCGGTCTAGCTTAATGATATTGTTTGAATGAGTAATCACAGATAACTGCTGCGACAAACGATTTGTGTTGGTAAGATTGCCTCACGCGAAGTAAAAAAGCATGACTTTTGCTATTCAGAAATTGTAAGAAGCTTTATGCATATGCGCCTACAGAATTTGCAGTGTGCACTTAAAAGAATTTTTGAAAGTGCTCGCTGAAACCCCCTGTGTGTGTATATATATATATATATATATATATATATATATATATATATATATATATAAGCGTGTGTGAGTGACTGTGTGTGTGTGCACGCAATAGAGTAGCACATAAGCTCAGTCACGTGGGGTTATTTCACATTTCGCGGGCTTTCAATAAACGCGGGAATAATTCACCACACTGGATGTGTGTTGCTGCAAAAAAAAAAAAAAAATAGATCGGTCGTTTTAAAATGCCCTCAAGAACGAAATGAAACGTAATTGGCCCTAAAGTGAATAATAAACAATTTCCGCAAATAATCCTTATTGATTAACTAATTAGGCGCAACATAAAACTTAACATAAGGAGCGTCACATGACAGCAAAACATATGTCATTGGTTTCATTGAGTTGTGGCTGCCCGCTGTCAATAAAATCATCGGTTCTAGTCACATAAAAATCCTGTATAAATGTATGTATGTACGTATATACACGCACGCACGTACGCAAGCACGCACGCGCGCGCACACACACACACAGGAGCGCCCACACTGAAAGAGTCAAAATCACGTCATGGATGTACGGAAATAAGAACGCCGAAGTGCGTCATAGCGTAAGAAAGCTGGAACACTTGTTTAAATAATATCAGCGGTGGCCAGTGACTGTTGATATGGATGCGAAAACACGTTACCGCCATCTATCTACGGAAATAGCAAGCGCGAAGTCCGTCGCCATTGCGTAAAAAACCTAGACGGCGCAAGGTAACACTCGATTTCATGATGACAGTGGCGGCCGGGGAATAAAAACAGCTCGAACCTCTTGGCAAGAAATACAAAAAAAGAAGAAACAAAAAGTGGCTTGCTTTATTAAACCTTGTCTCTGACAGTGAATAAACAGCAAAGCAGTTACAACTAAACTGAAAAAAAAAGACAGCTAACAAAAGCAAGTACACAAAGAAACAAACCAGCCGTGTTTGCTCAGTAGGTATAGCGTTTGGCTACTGAGCGCGAGGTCAGGGGATCGAATCCCAGCCACGGCAGCCGCTTTTCGTTGGGGCAGAAAAAAAAATAAACCGTGCACTAAGGTGTAGGAGCACGTTAAAGGAACCCCAGGTAGTCTAATTTATTTCGGAGTTGTCCACTACGGCGTGCCTCATAATCAGACCGCGGTTTTGGCACGCAAAACCCCAGTATTATCTGTTTTTTTTTTTTTTTTTTTTTTTACGCAAAGAAACAGGTGTGTTTGCATTGAAGGGCGCCCGAAAAAGCGTTTGTTCCAATTACGCGCAGCAAGGACGCTTTATGATGGGGAAGGCAGATGGCTGGAAGGTGCACGTCCTCATCGTTTCTAAACAATTTCTAAACAAAATTGGTCTCACTGTCCCTCCAATAATACCAAGTGGCTCGAGGCTTCGTATTGCATATTAACTGAAAGAATTACACTCACGTTAAATGCCGCATAAGGACCAAGCGGGGCACTTGCTTCGCGCAGGTGCATTCGCCCAAATTTTATAGCTACAGCCCGCCTGCAGCTACAAAATCCGAAATCGCATCAGCAGGGGCGGGACGCGCAAGCAGCGTTTCACGCAAATTTGAAGCATAAATCGCAGCGCTACCGAGGCCAAAGTGGTGTATCAATTCGGACGGACGCTTTCCAGAACGCTAGTAGCCGTTCAAACAGGGCGCACAGTTATGAGATGGCGCTGACAAAGCGGCGAGCGCCCGTGTTGAGAAAGTCCTAAACAACATTAGCCGGGCGGCGCGTGCAAGCGACGTTCCGTGCAACTTGTCCGTGGTAATATCAAAAGCGGCTCTCACGTTTTCCTTGAATCGGTGAGCCGGGGCACCGTGGTGCACGCGAGAGCTGCTTTCATTATTATCTACATCAATATCTCGAAACTGTTGTCATCCCGAGAATTCGTTTCGAGTGGATCCGCCTTGCAAACTCCACGGCTACAATTTGTACATTCCAACGTGGTCCATCAGGTAATTAGTTAACCTAATTAGTGACTGTTTCATTATTATTCGGCTAAGCATTTCAATTGCTTGTGCAAGTAATGTCCGCCACTTAGAGCAGACCAGCTCATGAACTAGACTTGGGCATTCTGCCAAAGACACTATTGAAGAGTTTTTGAAAGTGTTCGCTGAAGCCCCCCGTATATATATATGCGTGTGTGAGTGACTGTGTGTGTGTGCACGCAATAGAGTAGCACATAAGCTCAGTCACGTGGGGTTATTTCACATTTCGCGGGCTTTCAATAAACGCCGGAATAATTCACCACACTGGATGTGTGTGGCTGCAAAAAAAAAAAAAATTTTTAATCTAATTAGTTAATCAATAAGGATTAATTGCGGAAAATGTTTATTATTCACTTTAGGGCCAATTACGTTTCATTTCGTTCTTGAGGGCATTTCAAAACGACCCATCTTTTTCTTTTTTTTTTTTTTTTTTTGCAGCCACACACATCCAGTGTGGTGAATTATTCCGGCGTTTATTGAAAGCCCGCGAAATGTGAAATAACCCCACGTGACTGAGCTTATGTGCTACTCTATTGCGTGCACACACACACAGTCACTCACACACGCATATATATATACGGGGGGCTTCAGCGAACACTTTCAAAAAGTCTTCAATAGTGTCTGTGGCACAATGCCCAAGTCTAGTTCATGAGCTGGTCTGCTCTAAGTGGCGGACATTACTTGCACAAGCAATTGAAATGCTTAGCCGAATAATAATGAAACAGTCACTAATTAGGTTAACTAATTACCTGATGGACCACGTTGGAATGTACAAATTGTAGCCGTGGAGTTTGCAAGGCGGATCCACTCGAAACGAATTCTCGGGATGACAACAGTTTCGAGATATTGATGTAGATAATAATGAAAGCAGCTCTCGCGTGCACCACGGTGCCCCGGCTCACCGATTCAAGGAAAACGTGAGAGCCGCTTTTGATATTACCACGGACAAGTTGCACGGAACGTCGCTTGCACGCGCCGCCCGGCTAATGTTGTTTAGGACTTTCTCAACACGGGCGCTCGCCGCTTTGTCAGCGCCATCTCATAACTGTGCGCCCTGTTTGAACGGCTACTAGCGTTCTGGAAAGCGTCCGTCCGAATTGATACACCACTTTGGCCTCGGTAGCGCTGCGATTTATGCTTCAAATTTGCGTGAAACACTGCTTGCGCGTCCCGCCCCTGCTGATGCGATTTCGGATTTTGTAGCTGCATGCGGGCTATAGCTATAAAATTTGGGCGAATGCACCTGCGCGAAGCAAGTGCCCCGCTTGGTCCTTATGCGGCATTTAACGTGAGTGTAATTCTTTCAGTTAATATGCAATACGAAGCCTCGAGCCACTTGGTATTATTGGAGGGACAGTGAGACCAATTTTGTTTAGAAATTGTTTAGAAACGATGAGGACGTGCACCTTCCAGCCATCTGCCTTCCCCATCATAAAGCGTCCTTGCTGCGCGTAATTGGAACAAACGCTTTTTCGGGCGCCCTTCAATGCAAACACACCTGTTTCTTTGCGTAAAAAAAAAAAAAAACAGATAATACTGGGGTTTTGCGTGCCAAAACCGTGGTCTGATTATGAGGCACGCCGTAGTGGACAACTCCGAAATAAATTAGACTACCTGGGGTTCTTTAACGTGCTCCTACACCTTAGTGCACGGTTTATTTATTTATTTTTTTTTTTTTTTTTCATTTCGCCCCCATCGAAAAGCGGCTGCCGTGGCTGGGATTCGATCCCATGACCTCGCGCTCAGTAGCCAAACGCTATACCTACTGAGCAAACACGGCTGGTTTGTTTCTTTGTGTATTTGCTTTTGTTAGCTGTCTTTTTTTTTTCAGTTTAGTTGTAACTGCTTTGCTGTTTATTCACTGTCATATACAAGGTATAATAAAGCAAGCCACTTTTTGTTTCTTCTTTTTTTTTGTATTTCTTGCCAAGAGGTTCGAGCTGTTTTTATTCCCCGGCCGCCACTGTCATCATGAAATCGAGTGTTACCTTGCGCCGTCTAGGTTTTTTACGCAATGGCGACGGACTTCGCGCTTGCTATTTCCGTAGATAGGTGGCGGTAACGTGTTTTCGCATCCATATCAACAGTCACTGGCCACCGCTGGTATTATTTAAACAAGTGTTCCAGCTTTCTTACGCTATGACGCACTTCGGCGTTCTTATTTCCGTACATCCATGACGTGATTTTGACTCTTTCAGTGTGGGCGCTCCTGTGTGTGTGTGCGCGCGCGCGTGCGTGCTTGCGTACGTGCGTGCGTGTATATACGTACATACATACATTTATACAGGATTTTTATGTGACTAGAACCGATGATGTTATTGACAGCGGGCAGCCACAACTCAATGAAACCAATGACATATGTGTTGCTGTCATGTGACGCTCCTTATGTTAAGTTTTATGTTGCGCCTAATTAGTTAATCAATAAGGATTAATTGCGGAAAATGTTTATTATTCACTTTAGGGCCAATTACGTTTCATTTCGTTCTTGAGGGCATTTCAAAACGACCCATCTTTTTTTTTTTTTTTTTTTTTTTTTTTTTTTTTTTTTTGCAGCCACACACATCCAGTGTGGTGAATTATTCCGGCGTTTATTGAAAGCCCGCGAAATGTGAAATAACCCCACGTGACTGAGCTTATGTGCTACTCTATTGCGTGCACACACACACAGTCACTCACACACGCATATATATATATATATATATATATATATATATATATATATATATATATATATATATATATATATATACAGCGGGCTTCAGTGAACACTTTCAAAAACTCCTAAAGGTTGCCTGTGGCAGAATGCCCAAGTCTAGTTCATGAGCTGGTCTGCTCTAAGTGGCGGACATTACTTGCACAAGCAATTGAAATGCTTAGCCGAATAATAATGAAACAGTCACTAATTAGGTTAACTAATTACCTGATGGACCACGTTGGAATGTACAAATTGTAGCCGTGGAGTTTGCAAGGCGGATCCACTCGAAACGAATTCTCGGGATGACAACAGTTTCGAGATATTGATGTAGATAATAATGAAAGCAGCTCTCGCGTGCACCACGGTGCCCCGGCTCACCGATTCAAGGAAAACGTGAGAGCCGCTTTTGATATTACCACGGACAAGTTGCACGGAACGTCGCTTGCACGCGCCGCCCGGCTAATGTTGTTTAGGACTTTCTCAACACGGGCGCTCGCCGCTTTGTCAGCGCCATCTCTTAACTGTGCGCCCTGTTTGAACGGCTACTAGCGTTCTGGAAAGCGTCCGTCCGAATTGATACACCACTTTGGCCTCGGTAGCGCTGCGATTTATGCTTCAAATTTGCGTGAAACGCTGCTTGCGCTTCCCGCCCCTGCTGATGCGATTTCGGATTTTGTAGCTGCAGGCGGGCTGTAGCTATAAAATTTGTGTGAATGCATCTGCGCGAAGCAAGTGCCCCGCTTGGTCCTCTTGCGGCATTTAACGTGAGTGTAATTCTTTCAGTTAATATGCAATACGAAGCCTCGAGCCACTTGGTATTATTGGAGGGACAGTGAGACCAATTTTGTTAAGAAATTGTTTAGAAACGATGAGGACGTGCACCTTCCAGCCATCTGCCTTCCCCATCAAAAAGCGTCCTTGCTGCGCGTAATTGGAACAAACGCTTTTCCGGGTGCATTTCAATGCAAACACACCTGTTTCTTTGCGTAAAAAAAAAAAAAATACAGATAATACTGCGGTTTTGCGTGCCAAAACCGCGGTCTGATTATGATGCACGCCGTAGTGGACAACTCCGAAATAAATTAGACTACCTGGGGTTCCTTTAACGTGCTCCTACACCTTAGTGCACGGTTTATTTTTTTTTCTGCCCCAACGAAAAGCGGCTGCCGTGGCTGGGATTCGATCCCATGACCTCGCGCTCAGTAGCCAAACGCTATACCCACTGAGCAAACACGGCTGGTTTGTTTCTTTGTGTATTTGCTTTTGTTAGCTGTCTTTTTTTTTCAGTTTAGTTGTAACTGCTTTGCTGTTTATTCACTGTCATATACAAGGTATAATAAAGCAAGCCACTTTTTGTTTCTTCTTTTTTTTTTGTATTTCTTGCCAAGAGGTTCGAGCTGTTTTTATTCCCCGGCCGCCACTGTCATCATGAAATCGAGTGTTACCTTGCGCCGTCTAGGTTTTTTACGCTATGGCGACGGACTTCGCGCTTGCTATTTCCGTAGATAGGTGGCGGTAACGTGTTTTCGCATCCATATCAACAGTCACTGGCCACCGCTGGTATTATTTAAACAAGTGTTCCAGCTTTCTTACGCTATGACGCACTTCGGCGTTCTTATTTCCGTACATCCATGACGTGATTTTGACTCTTTCAGTGTGGGCGCTCCTGTGTGTGTGTGCGCGCGCGCGTGCGTGCTTGCGTACGTGCGTGCGTGTATATACGTACATACATACATTTATACAGGATTTTTATGTGACTAGAACCGATGATGTTATTGACAGCGGGCAGCCACAACTCAATGAAACCAATGACATATGTGTTGCTGTCATGTGACGCTCCTTATGTTAAGTTTTATGTTGCGCCTAATTAGTTAATCAATAAGGATTAATTGCGGAAAATGTTTATTATTCACTTTAGGGCCAATTACGTTTCATTTCGTTCTTGAGGGCATTTCAAAACGACCCATCTTTTTTTTTTTTTTTTTTTTTTTTTTTTTTTTTTTTTTTTTTGCAGCCACACACATCCAGTGTGGTGAATTATTCCGGCGTTTATTGAAAGCCCGCGAAATGTGAAATAACCCCACGTGACTGAGCTTATGTGCTACTCTATTGCGTGCACACACACACAGTCACTCACACACGCATATATATATACGGGGGGCTTCAGCGAACACTTTCAAAAACTCTTCAATAGTGTCTTTGGCAGAATGCCCAAGTCTAGTTCATGAGCTGGTCTGCTCTAAGTGGCGGACATTACTTGCACAAGCAATTGAAATGCTTAGCCGAATAATAATGAAACAGTCACTAATTAGGTTAACTAATTACCTGATGGACCACGTTGGAATGTACA
Organism: Dermacentor silvarum; assembly: GCF_013339745.2. NCBI lineage: Eukaryota > Metazoa > Arthropoda > Arachnida > Ixodida > Ixodidae > Dermacentor > Dermacentor silvarum. Next base: position 220,442,543 of record NC_051157.2, read on the forward strand.
AATTGTAGCCGTGGAGTTTGCAAGGCGGATCCACTCGAAACGAATTCTCGGGATGACAACAGTTTCGAGATATTGATGTAGATAATAATGAAAGCAGCTCTCGCGTGCACCACGGTGCCCCGGCTCACCGATTCAAGGAAAACGTGAGAGCCGCTTTTGATATTACCACGGACAAGTTGCACGGAACGTCGCTTGCACGCGCCGCCCGGCTAATGTTGTTTAGGACTTTCTCAACACGGGCGCTCGCCGCTTTGTCAGCGCCATCTCATAACTGTGCGCCCTGTTTGAACGGCTACTAGCGTTCTGGAAAGCGTCCGTCCGAATTGATACACCACTTTGGCCTCGGTAGCGCTGCGATTTATGCTTCAAATTTGCGTGAAACGCTGCTTGCGCGTCCCGCCCCTGCTGATGCGATTTCGGATTTTGTAGCTGCAGGCGGGCTGTAGCTATAAAATTTGGGCGAATGCACCTGCGCGAAGCAAGTGCCCCGCTTGGTCCTTATGCGGCATTTAACGTGAGTGTAATTCTTTCAGTTAATATGCAATACGAAGCCTCGAGCCACTTGGTATTATTGGAGGGACAGTGAGACCAATTTTGTTTAGAAATTGTTTAGAAACGATGAGGACGTGCACCTTCCAGCCATCTGCCTTCCCCATCATAAAGCGTCCTTGCTGCGCGTAATTGGAACAAACGCTTTTTCGGGCGCCCTTCAATGCAAACACACCTGTTTCTTTGCGTAAAAAAAAAAAAAAAAAAAAACAGATAATACTGGGGTTTTGCGTGCCAAAACCGCGGTCTGATTATGAGGCACGCCGTAGTGGACAACTCCGACATAAATTAGACTACCTGGGGTTCCTTTAACGTGCTCCTACACCTTAGTGCACGGTTTATTTTTTTTTCTGCCCCAACGAAAAGCGGCTGCCGTGGCTGGGATTCGATCCCCTGACCTCGCGCTCAGTAGCCAAACGCTATACCTACTGAGCAAACACGGCTGGTTTGTTTCTTTGTGTACTTGCTTTTGTTAGCTGTCTTTTTTTTTCAGTTTAGTTGTAACTGCTTTGCTGTTTATTCACTGTCAGAGACAAGGTTTAATAAAGCAAGCCACTTTTTGTTTCTTCTTTTTTTGTATTTCTTGCCAAGAGGTTCGAGCTGTTTTTATTCCCCGGCCGCCACTGTCATCATGAAATCGAGTGTTACCTTGCGCCGTCTAGGTTTTTTACGCAATGGCGACGGACTTCGCGCTTGCTATTTCCGTAGATAGATGGCGGTAACGTGTTTTCGCATCCATATCAACAGTCACTGGCCACCGCTGATATTATTTAAACAAGTGTTCCAGCTTTCTTACGCTATGACGCACTTCGGCGTTCTTATTTCCGTACATCCATGACGTGATTTTGACTCTTTCAGTGTGGGCGCTCCTGTGTGTGTGTGTGCGCGCGCGTGCGTGCTTGCGTACGTGCGTGCGTGTATATACGTACATACATACATTTATACAGGATTTTTATGTGACTAGAACCGATGATTTTATTGACAGCGGGCAGCCACAACTCAATGAAACCAATGACATATGTTTTGCTGTCATGTGACGCTCCTTATGTTAAGTTTTATGTTGCGCCTAATTAGTTAATCAATAAGGATTATTTGCGGAAATTGTTTATTATTCACTTTAGGGCCAATTACGTTT
>NC_051157.2:220446726-220461726 GCF_013339745.2 Dermacentor silvarum
GTGAATTGCACTGTCTAACCAATAACACGCAAGTCTCTAACTTAACCGCTTCGTGCGTGCACCAAGCATTCAAGGATTTTCCTCAAAGATAAATTATCAGTTTTTTTATTCCATAAAGCGAACAGCAGTCTCCGAGATATAACGAAACGCAATTTCCGTCACTTGTTCAGTTGGCACGCACGCGCGCGCGCGCGCACGCACGCTAACACACATGTATATATATGTGTGTGTGTGTGTGTGTGCGCGCGCGCGCGCGCGCGCGCGTGAAATACGTGGGTTTATTATCTATTTGGTGGCGTTTCATTAAACGCCGGAAAAAATCACTACGCAGCATGTCATGCGTGTTGCCGCAAAAAAAAAAAAAAAAAGATGCATTGGTCGTTTTGGAAGGCCCTCTACAAAGAAACGAAACGCACTGGGCCCTAACATGAACACTAAACACTTTGCGTAATTTATCTAAATTGATTAACTAATTAGGCGCAACATAAAACATACCCTAATAAGCGCCACATGACGGCCAAACTCGCCAAACCTCTTCTTTAAATATTCCTGAGAGCTCAACGAAATTTTCACCATTTGCGCCTACGTTTTCAAATCCGCTTTTAGTTTTTTTTATTGCTCATTTGGTGAATGATTCGCACGCCATGCATCTGTCAAAACAATGCATTTTTTGTGGAAGCTTAGGCGATACCAGTGAGCATAAGAAAACACGAAGAAATAGCTCATATTTCTCCCTATAAATAGTACCATTCCATACAGCCGCAAAAATATACTGCAACATTCGTGCTTTAGTCTACAAAAAATTTACAACGCCTAGTTTCAGTTTTACCATTCTCAACGAAGAAATTTTCCTAATTATAATTCCTGAAAATATTTGTGGAAAGCTCTGAAAGTTGTTTCTTTGCATTCAGGACATGTTAAAGGATAAGCATGCGAAATTTCATTATGATCACACTACGTAAAGTACGCAAATTTTAGTGCACAAACTCTATAAATGCTACAAATTGAAGAACTGGGACAAACACGTTTTAATGTTTAAAGATGCTGGACTTCGGCCGGGAAATGGTTTTCTTTTCCCATTTTCAGCAAAACTGCCGCGATGCCGATGTGAGCTCTGGGGAGAAGGGGCCAGGCCTACCTACATCTCCACTAAAAAGCAAGAGCAAGCAACGCCGCGGAGCGATATGCCGCGTGTGCGAAATCCGGAAAAATTCGCACTTTCATGAGTCCGGGCGAGTGTTTCTTGCATTTTTCGCTGTCTTGTACCTGATTCTCAGCTTTGATTTTTTTAATACATAGGAGAGGAGGCTTGGAGGAATACAAAACAACAAAATACATTTGTTTTCGGATAAAACAATTGCCGTTTTTCGAAATTTGCGTTTTCCCCCCGACCAAGCACAATTCATGACCCTTTCTTTACGGCTTCACCGTCGCGCAGCATTGCTCTGCGCTTTAGCCGAACCAACAGGCAAACTTATGGGCGCCGCCATTTTGGAAAAAAGGCCGCAGACATATTGCGACCTAACTCGGCGAGTTTTCAACGCAGACTGATGAAATTAGCTTTATTTTAACGAGAAAAATGCGACAAGTGCCACAACTAACAGCTAGATGCTCGACGGATTTCCTAAAGGCACAAAACCGCTCCTTACTGTAATTATGACAACGAGTGTTACCGCGCGCCATCTAGCATTTGTACGCCACAGCGATGCACTTCGCGCTTCCTTTGTCCGTACATAGATGGCGCCCATAGTTTTTTTGCCTGTTGGTTCGGCTTAGCGCAGAGCAGCGCTGCGCGACGGTGAAGCCGTTGTGAAAGGGTAATGAGTCGTGCTCGGTCGGGGGGAAAACGCAAATTTCGAAAAACGGCAATTGTTTTATCCGAAAACAAATGTATTTTGTTGTTTTGTATTCCGCCAAGCCTCCTCTCCTATGTATTAAAAAAATCAAAGCTGAGAATCAGGTACAAGACAGCGAAAAATGCAAGAAACACTCGCCCGGACTCATGAAAGTGCGAATTTTTCCGGATTTCGCACACGCGGCATATCGCTGTGGCGCTTATTAGGGTATGTTTTATGTTGCGCCTAATTAGTTAATCAATTTAGATAAATTACGCAAAGTGTTTAGTGTTCATGTTAGGGCCCAGTGCGTTTCGTTTCTTTGTAGAGGGCCTTCCAAAACGACCAATGCATCTTTTTTCTTTTTTTTTTTTTTTTGCGGCAACACGCATGACATGCTGCGTAGTGATTTTTTCCGGCGTTTAATGAAACGCCACCAAATAGATAATAAACCCACGTATTTCACGCGCGCGCGCGCGCGCGCGCACACACACACACACACACATATATATACATGTGTGTTAGCGTGCGTGCGCGCGCGCGCGCGTGCGTGCCAACTGAACAAGTGACGGAAATTGCGTTTCGTTATATCTCGGAGACTGCTGTTCGCTTTATGGAATAAAAAAACTGATAATTTATCTTTGAGGAAAATCCTTGAATGCTTGGTGCACGCACGAAGCGGTTAAGTTAGAGACTTGCGTGTTATTGGTTAGACAGTGCAATTCACCTACAGCTTTTAAAGAAGAGGTTTGGCGAGTTTGGCCGTCATGTGGCGCTTATTAGGGTATGTTTTAAGTTGCGCCTAATTAGTTAATCAATTTAGATAAATTACGCAAAGTGTTTAGTGTTCATGTTAGGGCCCAGTGCGTTTCGTTTCTTTGTAGAGGGCCTTCCAAAACGACCAATGCATCTTTTTTTTTTTTTTTTTGCGGCAACACGCATGACATGCTGCGTAGTGATTTTTTCCGGCGTTTAATGAAACGCCACCAAATAGATAATAAACCCACGTATTTCACGCGCGCGCGCGCGCGCGCGCACACACACACACACACACATATATATACATGTGTGTTAGCGTGCGTGCGCGCGCGCGCGCGTGCGTGCCAACTGAACAAGTGACGGAAATTGCGTTTCGTTATATCTCGGAGACTGCTGTTCGCTTTATGGAATAAAAAAACTGATAATTTATCTTTGAGGAAAATCCTTGAATGCTTGGTGCACGCACGAAGCGGTTAAGTTAGAGACTTGCGTGTTATTGGTTAGACAGTGCAATTCACCTACAGCTTTTAAAGAAGAGGTTTGGCGAGTTTGGCCGTCATGTGGCGCTTATTAGGGTATGTTTTAAGTTGCGCCTAATTAGTTAATCAATTTAGATAAATTACGCAAAGTGTTTAGTGTTCATGTTAGGGCCCAGTGCGTTTCGTTTCTTTGTAGAGGGCCTTCCAAAACGACCAATGCATCTTTTTTTTTTTTTGCGGCAACACGCATGACATGCTGCGTAGTGATTTTTTCCGGCGTTTAATGAAACGCCACCAAATAGATAATAAACCCACGTATTTCACGCGCGCGCGCGCGCGCGCGCGCACACACACACACACACACACATACATATATACATGTGTGTTAGCGTGCGTGTGCGCGCGCGCGCGTGCGTGCCAGCTGAACAAGTGACGGAAATTGCGTTTCGTTATATCTCGGAGACTGCTGTTCGCTTTATGGAATAAAAAAACTGATAATTTATCTTTGAGGAAAATCCTTGAATGCTTGGTGCACGCACGAAGCGGTTAAGTTAGAGACTTGCGTGTTTTTGGTTAGACAGTGCAATTCACCTAGAGCTTTTAAAGAAGAGGTTTGGCGAGTTTGGCCGTCATGTGGCGCTTATTAGGGTATGTTTTATGTTGCGCCTAATTAGTTAATCAATTTAGATAAATTACGCAAAGTGTTTAGTGTTCACGTTAGGGCCCAGTGCGTTTCGTTTCTTTGTAGAGGGCCTTCCAAAACGACCAATGCATCTTTTTTTTTTTTTTTTTTTTTTTGCGGCAAGACGCAGGACATGCTGCGTAGTGATTTTTTCCGGCGTTTAATGAAACGCCACCAAATAGATAATAAACCCACGTATTTCACGCGCGCGCGCGCGCACACACACACACACACACACACACACACACACATATATATATATATATATATATATATACATGTGTGTTAGCGTGCGTGCGCGCGCGCGCGCGTGCGTGCCAGCTGAACAAGTGACGGAAAGTGCGTTTCGTTATATTTCGGCGACTGCTGTTCGCTTTATGGAATAAAAAAACTGATAATTTATCTTTGAGGAAAATCTTTGAATGCTTGGTGCACGCACGAAGCGGTTAAGTTAGAGACTTGCGTGTTTTTGGTTAGACAGTGCAATTCACCTAGAGCTTCACAAGGTGTGGAGACCATTTGAAGGAGCACTGTGCTAGTGCAGAAAGCATTGCAAGCGCCGTTTCCTTCGCGTTCCTGCTACGGCGCCGGGTGCATTTTACGTTGCCCCGCAAAATGTACGTGAAAAAAAAAACGAAAAAAAAAAAACGTCTTCTTGTCTGTTCTTATTTATGGATAATTCATCTCTGATGTGCGATGTTCGCGGTTGTTAACTGAGAACTAAGCACGCGAGCAGTTTTTGTTCAGAAGGAACGTATTTACCTTCTGGTCAAGTCGCGCTGGCGCGCAATGCGTACCAAGGTGCTTACGTCGGCGCTGATCGAGCGAGCCACGCGCTCCGGTGTTCCCGCCATTCCCCATGTGCAAAACGAATTGGTGTATAATAGGAAATGCTCATAGACCGTTTACCAGTGGCTTACAACATTTGGAATACCGTCTTCCAGTAATAGGCATTCTGCAGAACTAGGAAGACGAGTATAGAAATAGGTTGAACAAACTAATCCCTCAGTGCCTTATTGACAAGTTAATACGAAATTCAGTGATGAATATTATTTAGCTGTAAGAAACTGATCAGTGTTTTCAGGCAACTGTTGAGAAAGTAGCATTACCAAACCTGTTATTGCAATACAGTAGCAGTTAAAATAAGAATTTGGATTGTTAAATTTTTGTGCCATATTTTTAGCATAAATCCTACCACAAAATATAACAGGAGTTGACGTACATCAATTGAATGCACTGTTTTGTGGAAACAGTGCTCAAATTTGTTCCTGCAATTGCGTTGTGTGTAAACATCAAACTTATATTACTTCTATTTTTTTTCCAGACCACAGCTCCAGCTCGGATAACTCCACCTCGTCTTTGTTAGGGGATGCGAAATGTGCGGCCGTCAGTCTTTCAACCGGTCTAGCTTAATGATATTGTTTGAATGAGTAATCACAGATAACTGCTGCGACAAACGATTTGTGTTGGTAAGATTGCCTCACGCGAAGTAAAAAAGCATGACTTTTGCTATTCAGAAATTGTAAGAAGCTTTATGCATATGCGCCTACAGAATTTGCAGTGTGCACTTAAAAGAATTTTTGAAAGTGCTCGCTGAAACCCCCTGTGTGTGTATATATATATATATATATATATATATATATATATATATATATATAAGCGTGTGTGAGTGACTGTGTGTGTGTGCACGCAATAGAGTAGCACATAAGCTCAGTCACGTGGGGTTATTTCACATTTCGCGGGCTTTCAATAAACGCGGGAATAATTCACCACACTGGATGTGTGTTGCTGCAAAAAAAAAAAAAAAAATAGATCGGTCGTTTTAAAATGCCCTCAAGAACGAAATGAAACGTAATTGGCCCTAAAGTGAATAATAAACAATTTCCGCAAATAATCCTTATTGATTAACTAATTAGGCGCAACATAAAACTTAACATAAGGAGCGTCACATGACAGCAAAACATATGTCATTGGTTTCATTGAGTTGTGGCTGCCCGCTGTCAATAAAATCATCGGTTCTAGTCACATAAAAATCCTGTATAAATGTATGTATGTACGTATATACACGCACGCACGTACGCAAGCACGCACGCGCGCGCACACACACACACAGGAGCGCCCACACTGAAAGAGTCAAAATCACGTCATGGATGTACGGAAATAAGAACGCCGAAGTGCGTCATAGCGTAAGAAAGCTGGAACACTTGTTTAAATAATATCAGCGGTGGCCAGTGACTGTTGATATGGATGCGAAAACACGTTACCGCCATCTATCTACGGAAATAGCAAGCGCGAAGTCCGTCGCCATTGCGTAAAAAACCTAGACGGCGCAAGGTAACACTCGATTTCATGATGACAGTGGCGGCCGGGGAATAAAAACAGCTCGAACCTCTTGGCAAGAAATACAAAAAAAGAAGAAACAAAAAGTGGCTTGCTTTATTAAACCTTGTCTCTGACAGTGAATAAACAGCAAAGCAGTTACAACTAAACTGAAAAAAAAAGACAGCTAACAAAAGCAAGTACACAAAGAAACAAACCAGCCGTGTTTGCTCAGTAGGTATAGCGTTTGGCTACTGAGCGCGAGGTCAGGGGATCGAATCCCAGCCACGGCAGCCGCTTTTCGTTGGGGCAGAAAAAAAAATAAACCGTGCACTAAGGTGTAGGAGCACGTTAAAGGAACCCCAGGTAGTCTAATTTATTTCGGAGTTGTCCACTACGGCGTGCCTCATAATCAGACCGCGGTTTTGGCACGCAAAACCCCAGTATTATCTGTTTTTTTTTTTTTTTTTTTTTTTTACGCAAAGAAACAGGTGTGTTTGCATTGAAGGGCGCCCGAAAAAGCGTTTGTTCCAATTACGCGCAGCAAGGACGCTTTATGATGGGGAAGGCAGATGGCTGGAAGGTGCACGTCCTCATCGTTTCTAAACAATTTCTAAACAAAATTGGTCTCACTGTCCCTCCAATAATACCAAGTGGCTCGAGGCTTCGTATTGCATATTAACTGAAAGAATTACACTCACGTTAAATGCCGCATAAGGACCAAGCGGGGCACTTGCTTCGCGCAGGTGCATTCGCCCAAATTTTATAGCTACAGCCCGCCTGCAGCTACAAAATCCGAAATCGCATCAGCAGGGGCGGGACGCGCAAGCAGCGTTTCACGCAAATTTGAAGCATAAATCGCAGCGCTACCGAGGCCAAAGTGGTGTATCAATTCGGACGGACGCTTTCCAGAACGCTAGTAGCCGTTCAAACAGGGCGCACAGTTATGAGATGGCGCTGACAAAGCGGCGAGCGCCCGTGTTGAGAAAGTCCTAAACAACATTAGCCGGGCGGCGCGTGCAAGCGACGTTCCGTGCAACTTGTCCGTGGTAATATCAAAAGCGGCTCTCACGTTTTCCTTGAATCGGTGAGCCGGGGCACCGTGGTGCACGCGAGAGCTGCTTTCATTATTATCTACATCAATATCTCGAAACTGTTGTCATCCCGAGAATTCGTTTCGAGTGGATCCGCCTTGCAAACTCCACGGCTACAATTTGTACATTCCAACGTGGTCCATCAGGTAATTAGTTAACCTAATTAGTGACTGTTTCATTATTATTCGGCTAAGCATTTCAATTGCTTGTGCAAGTAATGTCCGCCACTTAGAGCAGACCAGCTCATGAACTAGACTTGGGCATTCTGCCAAAGACACTATTGAAGAGTTTTTGAAAGTGTTCGCTGAAGCCCCCCGTATATATATATGCGTGTGTGAGTGACTGTGTGTGTGTGCACGCAATAGAGTAGCACATAAGCTCAGTCACGTGGGGTTATTTCACATTTCGCGGGCTTTCAATAAACGCCGGAATAATTCACCACACTGGATGTGTGTGGCTGCAAAAAAAAAAAAAAAAAAAAAAAAAAAAAAAAAAAAAGATGGGTCGTTTTGAAATGCCCTCAAGAACGAAATGAAACGTAATTGGCCCTAAAGTGAATAATAAACATTTTCCGCAATTAATCCTTATTGATTAACTAATTAGGCGCAACATAAAACTTAACATAAGGAGCGTCACATGACAGCAACACATATGTCATTGGTTTCATTGAGTTGTGGCTGCCCGCTGTCAATAACATCATCGGTTCTAGTCACATAAAAATCCTGTATAAATGTATGTATGTACGTATATACACGCACGCACGTACGCAAGCACGCACGCGCGCGCGCACACACACACAGGAGCGCCCACACTGAAAGAGTCAAAATCACGTCATGGATGTACGGAAATAAGAACGCCGAAGTGCGTCATAGCGTAAGAAAGCTGGAACACTTGTTTAAATAATACCAGCGGTGGCCAGTGACTGTTGATATGGATGCGAAAACACGTTACCGCCACCTATCTACGGAAATAGCAAGCGCGAAGTCCGTCGCCATTAGCGTAAAAAACCTAGACGGCGCAAGGTAACACTCGATTTCATGATGACAGTGGCGGCCGGGGAATAAAAACAGCTCGAACCTCTTGGCAAGAAATACAAAAAAAAAGAAGAAACAAAAAGTGGCTTGCTTTATTATACCTTGTATATGACAGTGAATAAACAGCAAAGCAGTTACAACTAAACTGAAAAAAAAAAGACAGCTAACAAAAGCAAATACACAAAGAAACAAACCAGCCGTGTTTGCTCAGTAGGGTATAGCGTTTGGCTACTGAGCGCGAGGTCATGGGATCGAATCCCAGCCACGGCAGCCGCTTTTCGATTGGGGCGAATGAAAAAAAAAATAATAAATAAACCGTGCACTAAGGTGTAGGAGCACGTTAAAGGAACCCCAGGTAGTCTAATTTATTTCGGAGTTGTCCACTACGGCGTGCATCATAATCAGACCGCGGTTTTGGCACGCAAAACCGCAGTATTATCTGTATTTTTTTTTTTTTTTACGCAAAGAAACAGGTGTGTTTGCATTGAAATGCACCCGGAAAAAGCGTTTGTTCCAATTACGCGCAGCAAGGACGCTTTTGATGGGGAAGGCAGATGGCTGGAAGGTGCACGTCCTCATCGTTTCTAAACAATTTCTTAACAAAATTGGTCTCACTGTCCCTCCAATAATACCAAGTGGCTCGAGGCTTCGTATTGCATATTAACTGAAAGAATTACACTCACGTTAAATGCCGCAAGAGGACCAAGCGGGGCACTTGCTTCGCGCAGATGCATTCACACAAATTTTATAGCTACAGCCCGCCTGCAGCTACAAAATCCGAAATCGCATCAGCAGGGGCGGGAAGCGCAAGCAGCGTTTCACGCAAATTTGAAGCATAAATCGCAGCGCTACCGAGGCCAAAGTGGTGTATCAATTCGGACGGACGCTTTCCAGAACGCTAGTAGCCGTTCAAACAGGGCGCACAGTTAAGAGATGGCGCTGACAAAGCGGCGAGCGCCCGTGTTGAGAAAGTCCTAAACAACATTAGCCGGGCGGCGCGTGCAAGCGACGTTCCGTGCAACTTGTCCGTGGTAATATCAAAAGCGGCTCTCACGTTTTCCTTGAATCGGTGAGCCGGGGCACCGTGGTGCACGCGAGAGCTGCTTTCATTATTATCTACATCAATATCTCGAAACTGTTGTCATCCCGAGAATTCGTTTCGAGTGGATCCGCCTTGCAAACTCCACGGCTACAATTTGTACATTCCAACGTGGTCCATCAGGTAATTAGTTAACCTAATTAGTGACTGTTTCATTATTATTCGGCTAAGCATTTCAATTGCTTGTGCAAGTAATGTCCGCCACTTAGAGCAGACCAGCTCATGAACTAGACTTGGGCATTCTGCCACAGGCAACCTTTAGGAGTTTTTGAAAGTGTGCACTGAAGCCCGCTGTATATATATATATATATATATATATATATATATATATATATATAGATGTGCGTGTGTGAGTGACTGTGTGTGTGTGCACGCAATAGAGTAGCACATAAGCTCAGTCACGTGGGTTTATTATCTATTTGGTGGCGTTTCATTAAACGCCGGAAAAAATCACTACGCAGCATGTCATGCGTCTTGCCGCAAAAAAAAAAAAAAAAAAAAAAGATGCATTGGTCGTTTTGGAAGGCCCTCTACAAAGAAACGAAACGCACTGGGCCCTAACGTGAACACTAAACACTTTGCGTAATTTATCTAAATTGATTAACTAATTAGGCGCAACATAAAACATACCCTAATAAGCGCCACATGACGGCCAAACTCGCCAAACCTCTTCTTTAAAAGCTCTAGGTGAATTGCACTGTCTAACCAAAAACACGCAAGTCTCTAACTTAACCGCTTCGTGCGTGCACCAAGCATTCAAGGATTTTCCTCAAAGATAAATTATCAGTTTTTTTATTCCATAAAGCGAACAGCAGTCTCCGAGATATAACGAAACGCAATTTCCGTCACTTGTTCAGCTGGCACGCACGCGCGCGCGCGCGCACGCACGCTAACACACATGTATATATATATTTTTGTGTGTGTGTGTGTGTGTGCGCGCGCGCGCGTGAAATACGTGGGTTTATTATCTATTTGGTGGCGTTTCATTAAACGCCGGAAAAAATCACTACGCAGCATGTCATGCGTGTTGCCGAAAAAAAAAAAAAAAAAAAAAAAAAAAAAAAGATGCATTGGTCGTTTTGGAAGGCCCTCTACAAAGAAACGAAACGCACTGGGCCCTAACATGAACACTAAACACTTTGCGTAATTTATCTAAATTGATTAACTAATTAGGCGCAACATAAAACATACCCTAATAAGCGCCACATGACGGCCAAACTCGCCAAACCTCTTCTTTAAATATTCCTGAGAGCTCAACGAAATTTTCACCATTTGCGCCTACGTTTTCAAATCCGCTTTTAGTTTTTTTTATTGCTCATTTGGTGAATGATTCGCACGCCATGCATCTGTCAAAACAATGCATTTTTTGTGGAAGCTTAGGCGATACCAGTGAGCATAAGAAAACACGAAGAAATAGCTCATATTTCTCCCTATAAATAGTACCATTCCATACAGCCGCAAAAATATACTGCAACATTCGTGCTTTAGTCTACAAAAAATTTACAACGCCTAGTTTCAGTTTTACCATTCTCAACGAAGAAATTTTCCTAATTATAATTCCTGAAAATATTTGTGGAAAGCTCTGAAAGTTGTTTCTTTGCATTCAGGACATGTTAAAGGATAAGCATGCGAAATTTCATTATGATCACACTACGTAAAGTACGCAAATTTTAGTGCACAAACTCTATAAATGCTACAAATTGAAGAACTGGGACAAACACGTTTTAATGTTTAAAGATGCTGGACTTCGGCCGGGAAATGGTTTTCTTTTCCCATTTTCAGCAAAACTGCCGCGATGCCGATGTGAGCTCTGGGGAGAAGGGGCCAGGCCTACCTACATCTCCACTAAAAAGCAAGAGCAAGCAACGCCGCGGAGCGATATGCCGCGTGTGCGAAATCCGGAAAAATTCGCACTTTCATGGGTCCGGGCGAGTGTTTCTTGCATTTTTCGCTGTCTTGTACCTGATTCTCAGCTTTGATTTTTTTAATACATAGGAGAGGAGGCTTGGAGGAATACAAAACAACAAAATAGATTTGTTTTCGTATAAAACAATTGCCGTTTTTCGAAATTTGCGTTTTCCCCCCGACCGAGCACGACTCATTACCCTTTCACAACGGCTTCACCGTCGCGCAGCGCTGCTCTGCGCTAAGCCGAACCAACAGGCAAAAAAATTATGGGCGCCATCTATGTACGGACAAAGGAAGCGCGAAGTGCATCGCTGTGGCGTACAAATGCTAGATGGCGCGCGGTAACACTCGTTGTCATAATTACAGTAAGGAGCGGTTTTGTGCCTTTAGGAAATCCGTCGAGCATCTAGCTGTTAGTTGTGGCACTTGTCGCATTTTTCTCGTTAAAATAAAGCTAATTTCATCAGTCTGCGTTGAAAACTCGCCGAGTTAGGTCGCAATATGTCTGCGGCCTTTTTTCCAAAATGGCGGCGCCCATAAGTTTGCCTGTTGGTTCGGCTAAAGCGCAGAGCAGCGCTGCGCGACGGTGAAGCCGTAAAGAAAGGGTAATGAATTGTGCTTGGTCGGGGGGAAAACGCAAATTTCGAAAAACGGCAATTGTTTTATCCGAAAACAAATGTATTTTGTTGTTTTGTATTCCTCCAAGCCTCCTCTCCTATGTATTAAAAAAGAAATGAAAGCTGAGAATCAGCTTGATTTGAAAGCTTGAAACGGTCGCGGCGCCGACACTGTCGCTAGCCGCAATATAATGTCACTCAGCCGTGCAATGCCTGCACAGCTGAGCCGATTCACCGTGCACCCCTTGTAGCCGTGCACTGCAGCATGAGCTAGACAAGTATCGAAACGTTTGACAGTGGACATCGATTTTCGCTTAAAAAAAAAAAAAGTTCCATTTACACCTCACTTCATGTAGCGGAACTTAATTTGCGAACCGATGTTTATGTAGACGGTGGACTAGCGCAGGAATCGGCGACCAGCAACGCTTGTTCCGAGTTAAACGTTTCTCGTGTCGTAGCTGGTGCTCAATAACTAAATTCGCTCGTGCCCACGCGTACGTCAGCACAGCCGTGGTTTCAGATAGACCATTTAATTAGGCATGTACGTGGCCGCGCGCGTACGTACATAATATACCAAAAGTCGCCCTACGATTTCTGCATTTTCAGCGAAAGTAAAAAAAAAAAAAAAAAATTAAGGACGATCCACGCTTGTGAAAACGTATGAAACAGTAGTAAACTCTGTAAGCGTTCTTTTCTTTTCCTCTCGCTTTCTTTTCCTCTCTGTGTGTCTCACGCTCTCATTTTCTCTTTCTGTGGCCCATAGCAAGTTGTCTTACAATCGTCGGTACAACGCAACGGTACAACGAGCAAGCATTTATGGTACCCATAAATTCTTGTTCTGCAAGAGTGGGTGCCATAGTCCAGTGGTTATCGTTAGTGGATAGCACTCCCCTTCGGATCGTGTGTACCCTGGTTCGAATCCCGCCGCGCGAAGAAAGTAGTGACTTTTTTTTTTCCATATCTCTCTTGCTCCACATTCTTTGCTCGAAACTGCGAGCACCAGAATAGATTCTAAATTTATTCATTTTGCAAAAAGCACTTGACAATTTCCGCCTGTTTCCGTCTTTATATAAACAGTGGTGGTCCTTTAGCCTATTTTTTGTAAAGCAACCGAAGTCTGTCAGTATACAGGGTGTTTTTTTTTTTTTTTTTTTTTTTTAGCTGCACCAAATTTTAAAATTAGTAAAATGTAAATCTTTGTCAAGTTATGTTTGCCATTCCAGTGTACGGATTGGCGGCCTCTAGATAATACAGAGCAATTTCCGCAATTACGTGCGTAATTAGCAAATTTACGCTAATTAACTTTCTAATGATCAACAATAGGTGGCTATAGCAAATGAGTACTTTGGGGCCCGTCCTCGACACTACCTAGCCCAAGGATCGAATTTTGAATAGCGGAGTTCATGTGGGAGCTACGCGAACAATTAGTTCCTCTTGGCAGGCTGCTTGAAACGGAAACTGGCCGCAAAAAGAGCGTCTCTGTCGTCGATGTCGCCACCCCCCGGCGCTTTCGTCACGTCTCTTGACGTCACCGCTGGTCCGACCAAACGAGCAGCTTGCGTTATCTCTTTGCTGTCTGCGGCGTTGGCCTAACGCTTCAATGCCGGCGGGCCGCCAAATTTACTTCGTCATTCCGTCGGGCGCCACGTTGCGCTGTGGCGCCAACCCCGCTCCTTGGGCTTTTAGATACTACAGGCGCGGCGTCATATCAGTCTGTATCAGTGAACGCCGCGGATAGCAAGGAGATAACGGAAGCTGCTCGCGGGCCGGACTGGCGCCTAGCTCGGAGACGTGACGAAAGGCAGGGGGGGCGGCGACAGCGTTATGCCATGTCATCAGCTTACTTGTTTTCTCGCATTAACCTGAATTGTTTTGCTATTTATTTGTTCAAATCGTAATTCTTTCGCTGCTGTGTGTAGACAACTTGACATCTTTGCTGCACTTGCTCTAACAAAATTTGTTTTCTTCTTTTTATTTATAGAACAGCTTCTGTAGTATGTGTTTTATTTTCGCGAGTGAGAAAATAAATTCTTCTTTTTCTAGCGTTAGGTAGTGTGAACATTCTCAAATTTGAACACACACACACACACACATGTGTGTGTATGTGTGTAAATGGATCGGAAAACATTTCTTTAAATGGCCAGGAAAATATCGCTGACGATTGTGTCGTCGTTTATTGCTTGTGCATGTGCTGCAGAAGAACCATTTTTGTAAGGGACCACGGAAATGCAAGGGAAAAAAGCGCACGAAAAAAAAAAAAAGAAATGTGATTGTGGCAAATCAGAACCTGCTTCAGAATCAGAACGTTGTTTCTTCTTCTGCAGTTGCTCTAACCGAAATTGTTTTCTTCATTTTATTTAGAACAGGGATTGGGCTTCGGTAGTGTGCATTTTTACTCATAATTAATTCTTGTTCTAGTTGCAGCGCTAGGTACTTCCATCAT
Organism: Dermacentor silvarum; assembly: GCF_013339745.2. Classification (NCBI taxonomy): domain Eukaryota; kingdom Metazoa; phylum Arthropoda; class Arachnida; order Ixodida; family Ixodidae; genus Dermacentor; species Dermacentor silvarum. The sequence goes on from NC_051157.2 coordinate 220,460,996, forward strand.
TCTCAAATTTGAACACACACACGCACGCTGTGTGTGTTGCATGTGCTGCAGAAGGACCATTTTTGTAAGGGGTACCGCGGAAATGCAAGGAAAAAAAGCGCACGAAAAAAAAAAAAAAGAATTGTGATTGTGGCTAATCAGAGCCTGCTTCAGAATCAGATCATTCTCAAATTTGAACACACGCACACTGCTGCAGAAGAACTATTTTTGTAAGGGACCACGGAAATGCAAGGAGAAAAAGCGCACGAAAAAAAAAAAAAAAGAGAGAATTGCGATTGTGACAAATCAGAACCTGCTTCAGAATCGGAACATCGTTTCTTCTTCTGCAGTTGCTCTAACCGAAATTGTTTTCTTCTTTCTATTTAGAACAGGGCTTTTTCTCAAATTTGAACACACGCACACTGTGCTGCAGAAGAACTATTTTTGTAAGGGACCACGGAAACGCAAGAAAAAAAGCGCTCGAAAAAAAAAAAAAAAGAATTGCTTTTGTGGCAAATCCTGCTTCAGAATTATTCAGCCGAGGCAGCAAAGAAAACAACAAATGTTCTTAAATGTAAATGTGTTATGAAATGAAAATTTGCCAATTTTTGACGCCTTTCTTACTGGTTTGGTTTTCATTAGATATTTTCATTAGAATTTTATGCATTCAAACGCGGCCAGTTTTCATCAGTGATACGTGGCGCTTGCCTACCCTGACTACGAGCGCACCTAAAAAAAAAAAAAAAAAAAAA
>NC_051157.2:220464573-220474573 GCF_013339745.2 Dermacentor silvarum
GAATAAAGAAAAGAACGCTTACAGAGTTTACTACTGTTTCATACGTTTTCACAAGCGTGGATCGTCCTTAATTTTTTTTTTTTTTTTTACTTTCGCTGAAAATGCAGAAATCGTAGGGCGACTTTTGGTATATTATGTACGTACGCGCGCGGCCACGTACATGCCTAATTAAATGGTCTATCTGAAACCACGGCTGTGCTGACGTACGCGTGGGCACGAGCGAATTTAGTTATTGAGCACCAGCTACGACACGAGAAACGTTTAACTCGGAACAAGCGTTGCTGGTCGCCGATTCCTGCGCTAGTCCACCGTCTACATAAACATCGGTTCGCAAATTAAGTTCCGCTACATGAAGTGAGGTGTAAATGGAACTTTTTTTTTTTTTAAGCGAAAATCGATGTCCACTGTCAAACGTTTCGATACTTGTCTAGCTCATGCTGCAGTGCACGGCTACAAGGGGTGCACGGTGAATCGGCTCAGCTGTGCAGGCATTGCACGGCTGAGTGACATTATATTGCGGCTAGCGACAGTGTCGGCGCCGCGACCGTTTCAAGCTTTCAAATCAAGCTGATTCTCAGCTTTCATTTCTTTTTTAATACATAGGAGAGGAGGCTTGGAGGAATACAAAACAACAAAATACATTTGTTTTCGGATAAAACAATTGCCGTTTTTCGAAATTTGCGTTTTCCCCCCGACCAAGCACAATTCATTACCCTTTCTTTACGGCTTCACCGTCGCGCAGCGCTGCTCTGCGCTTTAGCCGAACCAACAGGCAAACTTATGGGCGCCGCCATTTTGGAAAAAAGGCCGCAGACATATTGCGACCTAACTCGGCGAGTTTTCAACGCAGACTGATGAAATTAGCTTTATTTTAACGAGAAAAATGCGACAAGTGCCACAACTAACAGCTAGATGCTCGACGGATTTCCTAAAGGCACAAAACCGCTCCTTACTGTAATTATGACAACGAGTGTTACCGCGCGCCATCTAGCATTTGTACGCCACAGCGATGCACTTCGCGCTTCCTTTGTCCGTACATAGATGGCGCCCATAGTTTTTTTGCCTGTTGGTTCGGCTTAGCGCAGAGCAGCGCTGCGCGACGGTGAAGCCGTTGTGAAAGGGTAATGAGTCGTGCTCGGTCGGGGGGAAAACGCAAATTTCGAAAAACGGCAATTGTTTTATACGAAAACAAATCTATTTTGTTGTTTTGTATTCCTCCAAGCCTCCTCTCCTATGTATTAAAAAAATCAAAGCTGAGAATCAGGTACAAGACAGCGAAAAATGCAAGAAACACTCGCCCGGACCCATGAAAGTGCGAATTTTTCCGGATTTCGCACACGCGGCATATCGCTCCGCGGCGTTGCTTGCTCTTGCTTTTTAGTGGAGATGTAGGTAGGCCTGGCCCCTTCTCCCCAGAGCTCACATCGGCATCGCGGCAGTTTTGCTGAAAATGGGAAAAGAAAACCATTTCCCGGCCGAAGTCCAGCATCTTTAAACATTAAAACGTGTTTGTCCCAGTTCTTCAATTTGTAGCATTTATAGAGTTTGTGCACTAAAATTTGCGTACTTTACGTAGTGTGATCATAATGAAATTTCGCATGCTTATCCTTTAACATGTCCTGAATGCAAAGAAACAACTTTCAGAGCTTTCCACAAATATTTTCAGGAATTATAATTAGGAAAATTTCTTCGTTGAGAATGGTAAAACTGAAACTAGGCGTTGTAAATTTTTTGTAGACTAAAGCACGAATGTTGCAGTATATTTTTGCGGCTGTATGGAATGGTACTATTTATAGGGAGAAATATGAGCTATTTCTTCGTGTTTTCTTATGCTCACTGGTATCGCCTAAGCTTCCACAAAAAATGCATTGTTTTGACAGATGCATGGCGTGCGAATCATTCACCAAATGAGCAATAAAAAAAACTAAAAGCGGATTTGAAAACGTAGGCGCAAATGGTGAAAATTTCGTTGAGCTCTCAGGAATATTTAAAGAAGAGGTTTGGCGAGTTTGGCCGTCATGTGGCGCTTATTAGGGTATGTTTTATGTTGCGCCTAATTAGTTAATCAATTTAGATAAATTACGCAAAGTGTTTAGTGTTCATGTTAGGGCCCAGTGCGTTTCGTTTCTTTGTAGAGGGCCTTCCAAAACGACCAATGCATCTTTTTTTTTTTTTTTTTTTTTTTTTTCGGCAACACGCATGACATGCTGCGTAGTGATTTTTTCCGGCGTTTAATGAAACGCCACCAAATAGATAATAAACCCACGTATTTCACGCGCGCGCGCGCACACACACACACACACACAAAAATATATATATACATGTGTGTTAGCGTGCGTGCGCGCGCGCGCGCGTGCGTGCCAGCTGAACAAGTGACGGAAATTGCGTTTCGTTATATCTCGGAGACTGCTGTTCGCTTTATGGAATAAAAAAACTGATAATTTATCTTTGAGGAAAATCCTTGAATGCTTGGTGCACGCACGAAGCGGTTAAGTTAGAGACTTGCGTGTTTTTGGTTAGACAGTGCAATTCACCTACAGCTTTTAAAGAAGAGGTTTGGCGAGTTTGGCCGTCATGTGGCGCTTATTAGGGTATGTTTTATGTTGCGCCTAATTAGTTAATCAATTTAGATAAATTACGCAAAGTGTTTAGTGTTCACGTTAGGGCCCAGTGCGTTTCGTTTCTTTGTAGAGGGCCTTCCAAAACGACCAATGCATCTTTTTTTTTTTTTTTTTTTTTTGCGGCAAGAAATGTTTATTATTGCGGAAAATGTTTATTATTCACTTTAGGGATAATTACGTTTCATTTTGTTCTTGAGGGCATTTAAAACAACCCATCTTTTTTTTTTTTTCTTTTTTTTTTTTTTTTTGCAGCAACACACATCCAGTGTGGTGAATTATTCCGGCGTTTATTGAAAGCCCGCGAAATGTGAAATAACCCCACGTGACTGAGCTTATGTGCTACTCTATTGCGTGCACACACACACAGTCACTCACACACGCACATCTATATATATATATATATATATATATATATATATATATATATACAGCGGGCTTCAGTGCACACTTTCAAAAACTCCTAAAGGTTGCCTGTGGCAGAATGCCCAAGTCTAGTTCATGAGCTGGTCTGCTCTAAGTGGCGGACATTACTTGCACAAGCAATTGAAATGCTTAGCCGAATAATAATGAAACAGTCACTAATTAGGTTAACTAATTACCTGATGGACCACGTTGGAATGTACAAATTGTAGCCGTGGAGTTTGCAAGGCGGATCCACTCGAAACGAATTCTCGGGATGACAACAGTTTCGAGATATTGATGTAGATAATAATGAAAGCAGCTCTCGCGTGCACCACGGTGCCCCGGCTCACCGATTCAAGGAAAACGTGAGAGCCGCTTTTGATATTACCACGGACAAGTTGCACGGAACGTCGCTTGCACGCGCCGCCCGGCTAATGTTGTTTAGGACTTTCTCAACACGGGCGCTCGCCGCTTTGTCAGCGCCATCTCTTAACTGTGCGCCCTGTTTGAACGGCTACTAGCGTTCTGGAAAGCGTCCGTCCGAATTGATACACCACTTTGGCCTCGGTAGCGCTGCGATTTATGCTTCAAATTTGCGTGAAACACTGCTTGCGCGTCCCGCCCCTGCTGATGCGATTTCGGATTTTGTAGCTGCATGCGGGCTATAGCTATAAAATTTGGGCGAATGCACCTGCGCGAAGCAAGTGCCCCGCTTGGTCCTTTTGCGGCATTTAACGTGAGTGTAATTCTTTCAGTTAATATGCAATACGAAGCCTCGAGCCACTTGGTATTATTGGAGGGACAGTGAGACCAATTTTGTTTAGAAATTGTTTAGAAACGATGAGGACGTGCACCTTCCAGCCATCTGCCTTCCCCATCATAAAGCGTCCTTGCTGCGCGTAATTGGAACAAACGCTTTTTCGGGCGCCCTTCAATGCAAACACACCTGTTTCTTTGCGTAAAAAAAAAAAAAAAAAAAAAAAAACAGATAATACTGGGGTTTTGCGTGCCAAAACCGCAGTCTGATTATGAGGCACGCCGTAGTGGACAACTCCGAAATAAATTAGACTACCTGGGGTTCCTTTAACGTGCTCCTACACCTTAGTGCACGGTTTATTTTTTTTTCTGCCCCAACGAAAAGCGGCTGCCGTGGCTGGGATTCGATCCCATGACCTCGCGCTCAGTAGCCAAACGCTATACCCACTGAGCAAACACGGCTGGTTTGTTTCTTTGTGTATTTGCTTTTGTTAGCTGTCTTTTTTTTTCAGTTTAGTTGTAACTGCTTTGCTGTTTATTCACTGTCATATACAAGGTATAATAAAGCAAGCCACTTTTTGTTTCTTCTTTTTTTTTTTGTATTTCTTGCCAAGAGGTTCGAGCTGTTTTTATTCCCCGGCCGCCACTGTCATCATGAAATCGAGTGTTACCTTGCGCCGTCTAGGTTTTTTACGCTATGGCGACGGACTTCGCGCTTGCTATTTCCGTAGATAGGTGGCGGTAACGTGTTTTCGCATCCATATCAACAGTCACTGGCCACCGCTGGTATTATTTAAACAAGTGTTCCAGCTTTCTTACGCTATGACGCACTTCGGCGTTCTTATTTCCGTACATCCATGACGTGATTTTGACTCTTTCAGTGTGGGCGCTCCTGTGTGTGTGTGCGCGCGCGCGTGCGTGCTTGCGTACGTGCGTGCGTGTATATACGTACATACATACATTTATACAGGATTTTTATGTGACTAGAACCGATGATGTTATTGACAGCGGGCAGCCACAACTCAATGAAACCAATGACATATGTGTTGCTGTCATGTGACGCTCCTTATGTTAAGTTTTATGTTGCGCCTAATTAGTTAATCAATAAGGATTAATTGCGGAAAATGTTTATTATTCACTTTAGGGCCAATTACGTTTCATTTCGTTCTTGAGGGCATTTCAAAACGACCCATCTTTTTCTTTTTTTTTTTTTTTTTTTTTTTGCAGCCACACACATCCAGTGTGGTGAATTATTCCGGCGTTTATTGAAAGCCCGCGAAATGTGAAATAACCCCACGTGACTGAGCTTATGTGCTACTCTATTGCGTGCACACACACACAGTCACTCACACACGCATATATATATACGGGGGGCTTCAGCGAACACTTTCAAAAACTCTTCAATAGTGTCTGTGGCAGAATGCCCAAGTCTAGTTCATGAGCTGGTCTGCTCTAAGTGGCGGACATTACTTGCACAAGCAATTGAAATGCTTAGCCGAATAATAATGAAACAGTCACTAATTAGGTTAACTAATTACCTGATGGACCACGTTGGAATGTACAAATTGTAGCCGTGGAGTTTGCAAGGCGGATCCACTCGAAACGAATTCTCGGGATGACAACAGTTTCGAGATATTGATGTAGATAATAATGAAAGCAGCTCTCGCGTGCACCACGGTGCCCCGGCTCACCGATTCAAGGAAAACGTGAGAGCCGCTTTTGATATTACCACGGACAAGTTGCACGGAACGTCGCTTGCACGCGCCGCCCGGCTAATGTTGTTTAGGACTTTCTCAACACGGGCGCTCGCCGCTTTGTCAGCGCCATCTCATAACTGTGCGCCCTGTTTGAACGGCTACTAGCGTTCTGGAAAGCGTCCGTCCGAATTGATACACCACTTTGGCCTCGGTAGCGCTGCGATTTATGCTTCAAATTTGCGTGAAACACTGCTTGCGCGTCCCGCCCCTGCTGATGCGATTTCGGATTTTGTAGCTGCATGCGGGCTATAGCTATAAAATTTGGGCGAATGCACCTGCGCGAAGCAAGTGCCCCGCTTGGTCCTTATGCGGCATTTAACGTGAGTGTAATTCTTTCAGTTAATATGCAATACGAAGCCTCGAGCCACTTGGTATTATTGGAGGGACAGTGAGACCAATTTTGTTTAGAAATTGTTTAGAAACGATGAGGACGTGCACCTTCCAGCCATCTGCCTTCCCCATCATAAAGCGTCCTTGCTGCGCGTAATTGGAACAAACGCTTTTTCGGGCGCCCTTCAATGCAAACACACCTGTTTCTTTGCGTAAAAAAAAAAAAAAAAACAGATAATACTGGGGTTTTGCGTGCCAAAACCGCGGTCTGATTATGAGGCACGCCGTAGTGGACAACTCCGAAATAAATTAGACTACCTGGGGTTCTTTAACGTGCTCCTACACCTTAGTGCACGGTTTATTTATTTATTTTTTTTTTTTTTCATTTCGCCCCCATCGAAAAGCGGCTGCCGTGGCTGGGATTCGATCCCATGACCTCGCGCTCAGTAGCCAAACGCTATACCTACTGAGCAAACACGGCTGGTTTGTTTCTTTGTGTATTTGCTTTTGTTAGCTGTCTTTTTTTTTTCAGTTTAGTTGTAACTGCTTTGCTGTTTATTCACTGTCATATACAAGGTATAATAAAGCAAGCCACTTTTTGTTTCTTCTTTTTTTTTTGTATTTCTTGCCAAGAGGTTCGAGCTGTTTTTATTCCCCGGCCGCCACTGTCATCATGAAATCGAGTGTTACCTTGCGCCGTCTAGGTTTTTTACGCAATGGCGACGGACTTCGCGCTTGCTATTTCCGTAGATAGGTGGCGGTAACGTGTTTTCGCATCCATATCAACAGTCACTGGCCACCGCTGGTATTATTTAAACAAGTGTTCCAGCTTTCTTACGCTATGACGCACTTCGGCGTTCTTATTTCCGTACATCCATGACGTGATTTTGACTCTTTCAGTGTGGGCGCTCCTGTGTGTGTGTGCGCGCGCGCGTGCGTGCTTGCGTACGTGCGTGCGTGTATATACGTACATACATACATTTATACAGGATTTTTATGTGACTAGAACCGATGATGTTATTGACAGCGGGCAGCCACAACTCAATGAAACCAATGACATATGTGTTGCTGTCATGTGACGCTCCTTATGTTAAGTTTTATGTTGCGCCTAATTAGTTAATCAATAAGGATTAATTGCGGAAAATGTTTATTATTCACTTTAGGGCCAATTACGTTTCATTTCGTTCTTGAGGGCATTTCAAAACGACCCATCTTTTTCTTTTTTTTTTTTTTTTTTTTTTTTGCAGCCACACACATCCAGTGTGGTGAATTATTCCGGCGTTTATTGAAAGCCCGCGAAATGTGAAATAACCCCACGTGACTGAGCTTATGTGCTACTCTATTGCGTGCACACACACACAGTCACTCACACACGCATATATATATACGGGGGGCTTCAGCGAACACTTTCAAAAACTCTTCAATAGTGTCTGTGGCAGAATGCCCAAGTCTAGTTCATGAGCTGGTCTGCTCTAAGTGGCGGACATTACTTGCACAAGCAATTGAAATGCTTAGCCGAATAATAATGAAACAGTCACTAATTAGGTTAACTAATTACCTGATGGACCACGTTGGAATGTACAAATTGTAGCCGTGGAGTTTGCAAGGCGGATCCACTCGAAACGAATTCTCGGGATGACAACAGTTTCGAGATATTGATGTAGATAATAATGAAAGCAGCTCTCGCGTGCACCACGGTGCCCCGGCTCACCGATTCAAGGAAAACGTGAGAGCCGCTTTTGATATTACCACGGACAAGTTGCACGGAACGTCGCTTGCACGCGCCGCCCGGCTAATGTTGTTTAGGACTTTCTCAACACGGGCGCTCGCCGCTTTGTCAGCGCCATCTCTTAACTGTGCGCCCTGTTTGAACGGCTACTAGCGTTCTGGAAAGCGTCCGTCCGAATTGATACACCACTTTGGCCTCGGTAGCGCTGCGATTTATGCTTCAAATTTGCGTGAAACGCTGCTTGCGCTTCCCGCCCCTGCTGATGCGATTTCGGATTTTGTAGCTGCAGGCGGGCTGTAGCTATAAAATTTGTGTGAATGCATCTGCGCGAAGCAAGTGCCCCGCTTGGTCCTTATGCGGCATTTAACGTGAGTGTAATTCTTTCAGTTAATATGCAATACGAAGCCTCGAGCCACTTGGTATTATTGGAGGGACAGTGAGACCAATTTTGTTTAGAAATTGTTTAGAAACGATGAGGACGTGCACCTTCCAGCCATCTGCCTTCCCCATCATAAAGCGTCCTTGCTGCGCGTAATTGGAACAAACGCTTTTTCGGGCGCCCTTCAATGCAAACACACCTGTTTCTTTGCGTAAAAAAAAAAAAAAAACAGATAATACTGGGGTTTTGCGTGCCAAAACCGCGGTCTGATTATGAGGCACGCCGTAGTGGACAACTCCGAAATAAATTAGACTACCTGGGGTTCTTTAACGTGCTCCTACACCTTAGTGCACGGTTTATTTATTTATTTATTTTTTTTTTTCATTTCGCCCCCATCGAAAAGCGGCTGCCGTGGCTGGGATTCGATCCCATGACCTCGCGCTCAGTAGCCAAACGCTATACCTACTGAGCAAACACGGCTGGTTTGTTTCTTTGTGTACTTGCTTTTGTTAGCTGTCTTTTTTTTTCAGTTTAGTTGTAACTGCTTTGCTGTTTATTCACTGTCAGAGACAAGGTTTAATAAAGCAAGCCACTTTTTGTTTCTTCTTTTTTTGTATTTCTTGCCAAGAGGTTCGAGCTGTTTTTATTCCCCGGCCGCCACTGTCATCATGAAATCGAGTGTTACCTTGCGCCGTCTAGGTTTTTTACGCAATGGCGACGGACTTCGCGCTTGCTATTTCCGTAGATAGATGGCGGTAACGTGTTTTCGCATCCATATCAACAGTCACTGGCCACCGCTGATATTATTTAAACAAGTGTTCCAGCTTTCTTACGCTATGACGCACTTCGGCGTTCTTATTTCCGTACATCCATGACGTGATTTTGACTCTTTCAGTGTGGGCGCTCCTGTGTGTGTGTGTGCGCGCGCGTGCGTGCTTGCGTACGTGCGTGCGTGTATATACGTACATACATACATTTATACAGGATTTTTATGTGACTAGAACCGATGATTTTATTGACAGCGGGCAGCCACAACTCAATGAAACCAATGACATATGTTTTGCTGTCATGTGACGCTCCTTATGTTAAGTTTTATGTTGCGCCTAATTAGTTAATCAATAAGGATTATTTGCGGAAATTGTTTATTATTCACTTTAGGGCCAATTACGTTTCATTTCGTTCTTGAGGGCATTTTAAAACGACCGATCTATTTTTTTTTTTTTTTGCAGCAACACACATCCAGTGTGGTGAATTATTCCCGCGTTTATTGAAAGCCCGCGAAATGTGAAATAACCCCACGTGACTGAGCTTATGTGCTACTCTATTGCGTGCACACACACACAGTCACTCACACACGCTTATATATATATATATATATATATATATATATATATATATATATATATACACACACAGGGGGTTTCAGCGAGCACTTTCAAAAATTCTTTTAAGTGCACACTGCAAATTCTGTAGGCGCATATGCATAAAGCTTCTTACAATTTCTGAATAGCAAAAGTCATGCTTTTTTACTTCGCGTGAGGCAATCTTACCAACACAAATCGTTTGTCGCAGCAGTTATCTGTGATTACTCATTCAAACAATATCATTAAGCTAGACCGGTTGAAAGACTGACGGCCGCACATTTCGCATCCCCTAACAAAGACGAGGTGGAGTTATCCGAGCTGGAGCTGTGGTCTGGAAAAAAAATAGAAGTAATATAAGTTTGATGTTTACACACAACGCAATTGCAGGAACAAATTTGAGCACTGTTTCCACAAAACAGTGCATTCAATTGATGTACGTCAACTCCTGTTATATTTTGTGGTAGGATTTATGCTAAAAATATGGCACAAAAATTTAACAATCCAAATTCTTATTTTAACTGCTACTGTATTGCAATAACAGGTTTGGTAATGCTACTTTCTCAACAGTTGCCTGAAAACACTGATCAGTTTCTTACAGCTAAATAATATTCATCACTGAATTTCGTATTAACTTGTCAATAAGGCACTGAGGGATTAGTTTG